>NC_091061.1:100152195-100327195 GCF_000393655.2 Nicotiana sylvestris | reverse complement strand
TAGTCATGTGCATTTGGCTAGAGCCATTTTTGATCCCGAGTGATAGTTTAGGCATTTACACTGAGGGTATGCCCTTTCGGGATTCTTACAAATGCGACGTATAGCCTAAACATCAGGATTTTCATGCTTGTTGAGGTCTTACAGTTTTTAATACCTATTGAGGTATTACAATTTGTCATGCCTATTGAGGTCTTACAGTTTGTCATGCATGTTGAAGTCTTACAGTTTTTGTTGTAATGTAGAATAGATCTGGTTACGCGCGCCCCGGGACGGGAGTGGGGGACGACCCTACGCGCAGGCAACAACAACACCGGCTCTACGAAGTCAGAATCGAATCTTTCTGTTGGCTTTCCCAATTCATTCGTGAATAATAATTCAAGGGCGTGTTCTCAAGCCTGGGAAAAGCAGCAAACTCTAGAAGCTAGGGCTTTGTTCACCTTTGAACACGAACACTATTCTGTTCTCAGCGGAAACCCGCCTTAGAGATTGAACGGCAATAAGATAAGTCAACCGAGTCTGCCCGCTAGGGGTCTTACAATTTTGAGTTTTCCAGGGCATGGCAATTAATGACAGTCTCCGAGTCATCGAGTTTGTTTAAGCTCGAAGGCCACTTTTAGTAAGGTCTGAGTTGCCTTGCAGGAGCTTTATGAGCCCATAGTTCCGACCCTGGGGTCGTGCGGGTGCCAAATTGTTGACGTTAAGTCTCCTAGTATTTCGGGATGCATTGGGTGGAGGGGTCCCTGCCAGGAGTGTACTACGATTTCCTTGTTTGGAGAATGAGATGCTAAAAGATATTCTTTTATTGCTTGGCGTAAACATATATAGTTTCATTGTTGTGAGCTCAGCCCACGAGGGCACAACTCCTCGGACCATTTGATCCGGTACATAATTCCCTATTGAAACTCAGTCTGCCGTTCCCCGATCTTTTTGAGGGGATGTCGCCCATGAAAGAAGATCATTGCTTTTCATTTAACTGTAGAAGAAGGTCTGTGACCTTATTAGATCCTTCTCTGGTACGTTGCTCCGCTAATAATCTTGTTGGTGTGACCCTCTTTGGGGCAGAATTCTGATTGTGGGGAAAGACCGCGGCGGGCCCTGTTAAGGCCTTGGGATCCCTGGGTGGAGTTAGTACTTCCGAATGTCCCGGTCGATTGTCTGCATACAGGTTAGTGAAAAAATAATCAAAGGAGTGAAGCAACTCTTCCTTACCGCAGGATGTGTATGCGATGTTTCGATATTTGGTATGTTTCCTTTGGCCCTTTCGAGGGTGGAGGTGTTGATGCCGGCGATGCGTCATATGGCGAGGAATATCCCCTCGTCGCGTATTGCTCCCTGTCAACTATTTTAATCCCGCTCCTTGCATGGAATTTCATTCTTTTGGCGAAGTGGGGTCCATGCTGTCTCCGGGTGGTATGCCGGTGGCCGTATGAATAAGACGTCCATGCCTTGCGCCTTTTTTGATGATACAGAGCTCGGCGTCCTAGCCCAAGATTAAACGGGTTATATCAAGAGAATGGTCTTTGTGGTGATCGTCGTTTGGAATCCGTCAAAGATTCGAGATGCGGGCGCGATTTGGTTCGTTAGTCTGAACCGCCCCATTGACTTTGGTCCAACATCATTGGTATGCTTGATCGAACCACCTGAATTCATGAACACATGTTTTATTTGAAGTAGATCAAATGAGGGAGAGGATTACCAATGCGTCAGTGTGAGGCCAAGGTGAAGTCTCAGTGCCTTTTCTGCTGGATGTAAGGGTGTCCTCCAGGATGTATCCTGTAGCCGTCTTTTCCTAGTAACGAGTGTTTTTACTTTCCATTTTTATGAGTCCTTGGAGGGTGTTGCCGCTTCTCTTCTATCATGGCAATACATCATGGCTCATTTGCTTTGTTCTGACTAGTTGCCTTCCTCCCTTGAGGCTGACTTCAAGCCTGATCGCTCGACAGCGCTCGACGGCAATTTTTATTGAGTAGCACAGCTGTTCTCCTCCAGAGCTGGTGGCCATTTTCGACCCCGTGGCCGCGCGCACTCTGCAGTTCCCGCACTAGGTTGTAGTTCTTTGAGGGGTTCTTGGTCGAATAGGCCTGAGTCGTTCGGCATCCCTGGTTTTGCTTATGGTGATCACGATGTTTGGTATAGCAATGTTGAAATCGTACTCTGCCGGGCGGGATCCCCCTGCCGGCCGTGCCTCGTTGGATCTGGTTCTACTGAAGATTCCTCGAGGATGTTGCCCTCGAGCTATTTCCCGATCGTTGCGAGGTAGGTTACATCTTGTGGCATTCCTCCTATCCGCGGCGCATGGGTGGTACCTCCACCTATTTGGCATTAGTCTCTTTGCCGGAACCTGCTTGGGTACACCGAGCCCGATGAGGCTTTCATATGGTCATCCACGGCCCTGATTCGTGGCTGGTGCTGGGTACAGGCACCCGACCAGATCTCGGTTAGGTATCTGATCAAGCTTCATTTGAAATGCCCTAAAGTCGTCGGGCATGGTTCGTTTAGGCTTCGGGTTAAGTCCTGTGTTGCCCAGTCATCTAAAACTGGGGGCGATCTCGTTCGTTCTATTAGGTAACAAGGTGCGACTTCCTATGACATTTCATTCTCTCTTATTTCAGCCTCAGATGTGTCGGGCTCTCCCATTGCTGCTTCGATGTCATCGACGTGTGCCCCTACGGAGGAATCTACTGGTACAATAAGCGAGTTTCTAAGGTCAGGCGCTAGGCTATGGCGCCATATCATGGTTCCTTTTGAGAGTGTTTCCCCGAACTTCTTCAACGAGATGGGCTCAAACTCATCATCTTGAAGGTCGCTGCCTTTGCCAGCGCACGTGTAAGCGGTGGTGCGCTCATCGGGATCCGAGGTCCTGTCATACTTAGGAAGTTCCGGCGTTCTGGATTTTCGTGAAACGGGTCCCGGGACCACTTCCTCTTGGGACAGCTGTTGTATGAACTTCCACGAACTTGACTCGATCCTCTTGGAGAGATCCCCAAGCATCTTCGCTATGGCAAGGTCGGTTACCGATCCGTTGTTGCTCGATCTCTCGGGTATTCGTTCGGCATGGGGAGCTATTTCCGACGCTACTGTGTTGGGAGTCTTCGGGTGGCTCTGCAGCTAAGCGACAACCAACTGCTATGCCTGCAACATTTTAAAAATATCGTGAAGACTCACTTTCCTTGCTTCTCGAGCCGTGGTTTTTTGGGCTTCATGTTGGTCGATATGCTGTATGCTCCCATCGGTGTGTGAGGTTTTGTCGACCTATTATGCACCTCCCATCGATATGCGGCATTGCACCAACCACTGGAATGGCCACACTATTTCCGCCATGATTTTCGAAGCAGTCGTTCTCGACTCTGTTTACCGAGCCAAACATTTTGACCTAAAATCAAAGGATCTTGGACAAAAAAAATTGTGAAAGATAATGTGTGTTTGTGCAATGAAACCAACAAGATTTGTAAATGGGTCCCAACATATAGTGTGCGCTAAACTGTTTACCGTGAAAATGAAAACAACAATTAAATTTGTAAATGGGATTCTAAAAATATGTGATCTATTCTCGAGCTAGTTGTTAGAGTAGATGGTGCTAAGAATGTGGAGTTTAATGATAAAATGCAAGCTAAAAATGGGGCGATAACCAAACCTGAAGGCTTACTGCTCTGGTTTGTTTTACCAAAGGGATACAAGCTAAAACGAGGAGTTGAACGAGCCGAGGAACCTGCTGCCTGGGCGTAGGATCGGTTGATGGGGCCCTCGGGGCTGATGTCCGTATCGAGCTCGAGGTATCAAGGACAGTTGGAAATGGGATAACAGTTAAGGATATGATTAAATGAGGCTCTTTGTGGCCAATACCAAGCAATGAAATGAAGAACAAGTAAGAAAGCGATAAATATTAAGGTGGCCTCGGGCCATTGAGAACGGGCGAGTTTAGAAAGAAGAGAGAGAGAGAGAGAGAGATATTATTGCACTTGTGGAGAAATGGAGCATCATAGGCCTTTTACAAGGTAGTGTGAGTTCCCTTTATATATGAGGTGAACTCGACTATACTACTACATGCATTAATTGTTAAGTACGGAGATGGGACGGTTAGATGCGACGCGTCGGTATAGGCCCTGGATAGGCCGGCTTTGTCAGACTTAGCCGCGTGTGTTGGGAGCCTCCTCTTCTATTCCGGCCTCGACCTCCGTCTTCTCCGAGTTAGGCTTTGACGAGCCTCGAGGGAGGGGACTCAGCCGTGGCTCCACATCTATGGTGTCTCAAGGAATCCCTTAGAAATGACTTGATAGAAAGAAAATAAGTCTTCTGATTTTCGCCACATACAATTATCATGGTCATGTAGTACCTTGTATGGCATTAGTCCATAAATACTAGGTAATTTAGCTCGGGCTATATTTTATCACAAAATGCCAAACTTTGATAAAATTCATTTTCTTAGACTTGCTCCCCCTTTCACCTTCATAAATTTACTAATCACTTGTGAAATAGCATAATCCTTATAATCCCCAAATAATCTTTTCCTTGGACTGATGTCAATTACCTTATGCCAAATTCCACGTAAAATACTGCAGGATGCAACATCATCGTAACTTATTACTTCGAAGCGTAACATCATCGTAATGTAATACTACAAGGTGCACACTGTCGTAACTTATTACTGCGATGCGTAATATCACCATAATGTAATACTGTCGGTTACAACACGATCATAACTTAATACTACAGGACGTGACATCAATCGTAATATATTAATGTAGAGGGTAACACCATCGTAACATATTACTGCAGAGCATAACATCGTCGTAATATAATACTACAGGATGTAATATTGACATAATATTGCGGGGCATAACACTTTCGGATTCCACTTAAGTCGTCCATCTTTGATTTCCCTCTACTTTTTGCGTTGCTTGGAGGAGGAGGAGGTGGAAGGCCTCTACATCTGGTATGATATGCTGACGAGGCCAGTATGGATGAACCAACCTATGGGTATGGGAATAATAATAATAAAAATAAACAAAACAAAAGGTAACAAGTTAGTGGGGATCCTAAACTGTTTGCAGTATTTAAACACATATTGTGAAATATAAACTCGTATCCTAATTTGGGAGCCTCTTTGCGCCCGAGGTAGGCCTAACGACAAATAAATTTGGAGAACTTCAAATGCCAATGAATGCTTCATTTCATAACATAAAAGTGGATGAATCCAAAAACAATACTAACACAATAATAAAACAAGTCACTACTGGCACTTGGCCTTATTACATTTTGTGAACAACAAGTAAATCTAATCTATTTGGTCCCAGAAGGACCTTCCCCAGATTTGATCTTCTGGACTCCATCAAACAGATCTCCTAGCTTGCACAGTCCCAGCAACAAGTAGGCTCGGGCCAGATGTCCTCCCTCGGCTCCTTCAGCATTTTGACAATTTTCAATCCTTTTTATGACTTTGCCCTCCAGCTCCACTATTCCTCGCTCTAGGTATTCTAGTTTCCTGTTGGAAATGAATGCCATCTCTTTCCATTCCTCAATCAACTTCACATTCTTCTCATATATCTCTCGATGTTCATTATCAGAGTTGTGGACCCTGTTGCGCAGCCTATTGTATTTGACTTAGGCTTCAACTTCCTCGTCTATGATTCTGTTCCCTCGACCAGTCCCCGGTTTCACCGTTCCTTTCAGATTGTCCTCCAACCATGCAGGGTAGAGTGGCTCGCACCCCGTGTGATATCTGTCTGGCGGAATAACGCTTTTCTCCCAAATGATTTTGTAGTGCCACATGTGCTGAGCTTGGTACTTGTAAGGTATGTCATCCTCTTGGAAATCCGCCCTGAAATGACTCATCCTGATGACCATTGGTACAACCTATTTTCTGCCCACTTGCCTCATAACTCGTATAGGGACATATGGATATATCCCTCTCAACTCGATCAACACCAAATGCGAAGCATCCCTGGACCTGATAATAAACTCGTTCATTGGAAACCATTCAACTGTCCACTACACCTATTCCTAGGTCAGATTGTCGAAGAACTCTACCCATTCGCTGGCACATTCAAGCTGAGCAAATTTATCCAGAATATTGGTCATCTGCTTAGGGTGATGGAAAGCAATGTGGTCGTTCCAAGCCCTTCACGAAAATTCTTGGAGATTGCAACCCTTTTGAAGATGCTCCAACAATCATAACTACAACAGTAAGTTGTGACCCTTGAAATGTTGTACCCCTCTTTGATAGTGATCCAGGGCCATATAGATGTCATCTATGATCATGGGGACTATGGTATATGTCTGTCCATTAATCCCCTTCCATTAGAGTTTTGGCAACCATGGCCAACCTAGTGTGATTATTCCCTTTTTCATTGGGAACACTATCAACCCTAGAAAGCACACAATGAACACGAACACTCTGCGGTGGATGTGACCTAGTGAAGTGAGGGCAATCTCATCATGATAAGTGAGGAAAGACATGTTGTGGCCATACCTCTAGTAGAAATATTCGAAAGGTATGTAGGAGTCCTTCAAGCACACTAGGTCGACATTCTTTTTCAGCCCCATCTTCTTCAAAAATCCCCTGCCTGTACAATTTTTTGGCACCAACAGCCCGGGATTGTCCCAAGTCAACCCTGCAAGTCCTCCTATTTCCTCTAGGAGCGGTATCATTTCTATGTCACCTAAACATAACACAACTCTTTTACTATCCTAGAATAGGGTAACAACCTCGATCAGTCTGTTGTTTGGTTCAATATCTAGCAGGTATGGCAAGTTACCCAGGTACTTTTTCACATGCTTCTTGTCACTTGAGGAAAGATCTTCCCACCAATCTAGAACTAACGGAGGGATATTGCTAACCATACAGTATCTGGGGACCTCATGCCTCATTTTATGCAAAACAAATGGGTTAGGCCTTACCCCCACTAGACTCAACTATTTATACATTTATGATCAGCATATCGACATTTAGTTCTCCAAATTAATGCACAAAATGTGGTTGCGTCCGTTGGGATTATGAAAAACCCGATGGACTTTGGATAAGGCTTATCTTAAAGAATCATTATGTGGACAACATAACTTATCCGACTAGGTTTTACCATGATGCATGCACAATTTAAATAAAGTAAGGATTCTATGGGGTTTTAGACTGGTACTCTCAAGTGGACAACTTGAGGGGGAAGGCACGGAACCGTCGACTGCACCGCTGATCGACTTGTTTTACCACAAAAAGACTTTCTGGATTTAAGGGTAGTAAATAGGAAGTGCACAACCACTCATTAAAACGTTGCTATAGGTTTTGAGAAGCACGAGTGGAATATGATGCAGAGCATGATTTATGCAGCAATTAATAACATGTAGGCAAGTATTTTCACGCAGGAAAATAAATACCACATTTAAATAATTGAAAAGACAGTTACAGAAAAAGGAAAACGAGGAGACAAGTCAGTTTTCAGGGTAATAAAGGAATCATAAATGCTTGAAAAATTGATAGTTAAATTCAGACAAGGGAGCAGGGTACGGGATAAACATGCTTGGACTAATTCGTAAAAGACAAGTTCATTATAGTAAGAACCTAAAGATATCCCTAGCAGAGTCACCATGCTGTCGCGCCTCCTTTTTTCCTCCTTTGAGAATATCCGGTTCCGACATTCATGGGGTGTAATAACTTATTTCATTTTGGGAATTGGGTATTTGAAGAGTTGCCACCTAATGGATTATGGTGCGATAGGAAACCTAGAGTGATTAACTCTTGGGTTGGTTTGCATTACCAGAGATTAGGGTAAGGGCTCGAAGTAACCTCGAGGGAAAGGTGTTAGGCATCCCTCTTGGTCCACAACGGCGGGTCCCGACAGAACTTATAATCAAAAATTAGTCCATATATAAATAAACAATTGAATCAAATAAGTTGCAAGTAAAGCACATTGGATAGTTCAAGTAGTAAGATGAAGGTTTTAACAAGTTGTAAAAGACGAAAGTTTTAAATAAAGAGAGAGTTTGGTAGAGAGGGGTCCTAGGTTTTTGTCTTATGGGATCACCCCACGCAATGTCCGGTAAACACTCCTTGCTGAGGGGCTACACGTGCCATTAACGCGTAGTTATCATATCCCATGTCTACCCTTCACATCCCCTTATCCGTCATGCAAAGCGAGTGTTTGGTCACTGATACCTATTGCGTGTTGCTACCTGTCCCTTCTTAGTGGTCCTTGAGGGAGTTATAACCTCTTCCTACATGTAGTTCTAGACATACCCTTAAGGTTTATAAAGGTGAAAACTCTAAGGCGACAGTCAAAACATTTAGGACTTCCATATAATGGGAGAAATTTAAGAGGCTCACAGTTTCCTCCACAAACAAATATACAAGCAGCATGACTCAAACATAGTGAAGGTCTTTACAAAGTCCTAAAGCAGGATCTCTAAGTGACTATGCAGAGACAGACCAAACTTTTTCTACCCACAAGTTGTCTAGGGATTCCTTTTTTAAAAAAAAAGCTTATTAGAATTGGAAACGATAGAAATAGCTTTAGGAAAATGCGGTTTTTGAAAACGCCCTAAGGCTTGCCTATATGCACAATATTGCAGAAACAAACAGGTTTTTGAGATAGACTCCTTTAATACCTATAGGCATGATATCTAATGAGATTAAAGCAATTTTGAAAGAACTTGTTTCAATAAATATTTAACACTTACTAAGACCAGTTTTAAAAAATGAACTAGGCGTAATGAAATTGATTTATTAGGCTAATTAGACTATCAGACAGAATTGCGAGTCGAGATCCCTATAGGCATGGTATCTAGGTGTGTTATTGATTTTAACCAATTTGCAGCAACATACAAGAATACTCATTAAAATTGAACTGGAGTTGAATCCTATAGCCATGGCATCTACTGATTCGAGACATAATTGTTTGGAACCTAAACATGGATTCTAGCATGACAAAATGCAGAACCTTATGAACATGATTTCTACTTGATGCAAATGAAATTGGAAGTGAAATCCTATAGGCATGATTTCTATTAGGTAAAGCAATCAGATTCAGAAGAGCAAACCTATGAGCATGCTTTTTACTTATGCAAATAGTTAGACTTCAAAAATAAGGTCCTAAGTGTAGGATTTATACCCATATTACCCTTTAAAGTATGCATCTACCCACCCTTTTATTAAATATCCCAAATATATGTTTACAAATTATTAGAGACCAATGAATGAATTACATAAGTAGAAATAGAAAAACAAGAAGCTATTCTATATGGAGCCTACAATTAGGCCCAAGTTTCCCAAAGTCTCTAATGGTCTCACAAGCCTCATTTCCATAGACAAATCAGAGTTTAAGTGCATCAAAGTTCCCTATGGGTCTCAAGGACTCTGGGCAATGCTTACACCTAGACTTAGCAACAAAGAATTGGACCAGTGTAGTGTGGAATGGCCAGCCTCAGTATGCCAGAGTTTAGAGGGCTCTCAAGAGGATCCCAAGACAGTACACATACTAGAGGGGGCAGAACATATTGACTAAGAGTAAAGTGAGAGTGCAGGACACAAGTTGAAAAGGCTTATTAGAGACTGTTTTGGAAGCAGTTAGTAAAGCAACAAAAGTTGTTTTAAAAGAAGTTGGAGTGGTAAACAAAGTCAAGCACTTTAGGATAGGATCACACACAGAATCCAAATGAATTCAGTAGTCACACAGGGGTCAAGGGGTTTGGGGATACACAGACAATTGATTGCACACACATAATCCCAGCAAGGGTCTTAGGACTGGTTTGGACATGCTCAAAAATAGTTGACACTGGCATAATCACAAACCAGACATGGAGAATATAAACACATGGAGGGGGATAGGGATTTGGGATTTGGGATTTATAAAATGGTAAGTGCACAGTAGGTAATCGATAAGGCATGCTTTGAAACACACATAAGTGAATACATTAACATAAAATGAAGGGGGGACATAATAACATGCTGATAAGGTAACTTAACTACAAGTTTCACAATAGAGCCACAAGTAGAAGCAGACTAGAAATAAGAGAAACTGAAACAATAAGAGAAACATATTGTTGTTGAGGCTTTAAATTAAAACTAGGACATACCAGTGAAGAGATAAGTAAGCAGAATGAAAGAACAAGAGAGCACATATGATTAGCCTTGGCTTGCAGCCAGGTAATAGTAGCAAATAGCACAAGAGAGAGGGGAAATAAGCAATTTTTAGTAAGAGAGGTAGTTTTGAAAACCAAGTGTTTATCTATATTAATGAAAAACATAGGGTATTTATAGTTTTGAAAATAGGCAGAAAACAAGGTAACAAGTAAAGGTTCAGTATAATTATGGAAGTAATCACAATTAGAATCCAATTAATACAAGTACTCCCCTTTAATCAAGGAATCACATCTTAAACACATACCAACAGGGATAATCAAGGAAAGAAAATCAGTTGAGAAAGATTGATTTTTACCATATAAGGGGTAGCAAAAGTATAGAGCATATGATTGAGTCTAATTACCGAATATACCAATTAAGGAAAGGATTCAGTAAGAATGAAGTACCACAACAAATAAGGAAAAGAGATCAGTCAATTTAAACACACGAGTAGAACTTTAGGGTTTTGAAAGAAAATCTTGCAATCAAACCATCAATTAAGGAAATCAGAATCAATCAAGAGGGAGTCATGATTCTGTATTTTCAACATATAAATAAAGAAGATCAAAAAGACGTAGCAAAAAGGCAAGGTCAGCCATATTGACAGAAAGAAGCAAGAGATGAACAAGCAAAAATGAGCATCGTCATACAAAAGTGACATGAGTAGGCTAAGGATTTAGTAAAACACATTCAAAGAATGGTAACCACGGAAGATTAACAAGAGTCAAGTAAATAGGCTAACATACATAACCAAAGCAAAGAAAAATCTTAGAAATTAGGGCTTTTGACATAGGAGAATTAAAAAGCGGTAAGAACATAAGGTTGGTCAAGGAAAGAGGTTTAATCATAAAGAAATTAGGCTAAAACAAGCATGGAAAGAACTCCGAGAAAACCCTAACTATTTAAAGAAAATAAAAACGGTTTAAAGTTGAGGATCTTTCCGAAAACGTTCAAGAATAGTGCAAATCATAGGAAGAAACAGACTTAAAGTGTTAAAAATAGCACAGATCTAAGAGATTCAAATGAGAGTTAGGGTTTAAAAGGGATACCCAAATAGAACGAAAGAACCTGTTGTAAACTTCACCGATCGTAACATATATGGTGTGATTTTGCCCAAAATCACACCGGAGAATCCATGAGTAACAGAAACAGAAACCCTAGATCCAAATTGGCATGAACCAGGACCCTTGAAGGCCTTAGAGATGATGATCAAGGCGGTGGAGTGACTATTGGAGGCTTGGGTTGGAAGGTAGTCGCCGGAGATGACCGGAGAAGGAGGCGGTGGTTGAAGAACGATTAAGGTTAGGTTGAGAGAGAAGAGAGACGAGAGCATCTGAAGGTGGAAGGGGTTTGGAAATGAGTAGGGTTAGGGGGGCCGTTTAGGAATTAAAAAGGAAAGGGTGTGTGCAGACCGTTGATCTTGGAGATCAATGGTTAGGATTCAACCGGGTAGGAGGGCCCTGGGTTTGGGTTGGATAGGAAGTGTGTGGGGCCTGTGTCGGGTTTTTTAATAGGAGATTGGGTTGGGGAGGGATCCGAATTAGGCTAAAATTGAAAGCCAAATTTGGCTATTATTTAAATAGCCAATTTGTCTATTTTAATTTATAAAAAATAATAGGTAATTTCTGGAAAATAATTTAAAGTGCCAAAATGATTTAAAATACATAATTAACATTTTAAAAATATAGGGACCAATTTTATGCATATAAGATATAAATATACACTAAATGGGCTAACATTGCAATTATATGCAATTTAGCTTAAACAAATACTAAATGTAATTAAAAAAATGCATAAAAATTATATTAGCAATATTTCGGCATAATTATAGAAATTAACTAAATGAATTATCATAAAAATAATTTTGGAAATGATTATAGGGAATTTTATGAATAAAAGGGGAGAAAATAAATCAATTTAAACCTTTCAAATTATGGGAAAAATAATAAAAACCTTGTGCATGCTTATATATACATATATATGCTATTTTGAAGGTATTTATGCATATTTTAAATATATAGGGGAAAATTGGGTATCAACAACAAGTATGAAGGCAATAAATATGAGAAATAGTGCCGAGAGAATACGTTAGAGAGAAAAGAGAGAGAGAGAGAGAGAGAGAGAGAGATAGATTTATTATTTATTTTGTGTATAATAGTGGGAGCAATAGCAGGAGGCTTACAAAATGGCAAGGATCCCCTTTATATAGGAGGGATATTCCAACATAGTACAAAATGCATTAATTATAAAGGTATGAAAATGGGACGGTTTGACATGACATCAGGCTCTGTCAACGCTATCTGCTCACCTTGGGAACTCCCCATCCTCGGCATCGTCATTGGGTCGGGTGTAAATGGACGTCAAGGAAGAGAACTCGACCGTGACCCTACAGCCTCGAGATCTCGAGATGGCTTCCCGAAATGCCTGGGCTCCCCGATTTCACCGTATACAGAGTTATTTGTTTAAATTGCAATTACATTCTCAGTCTTATTTTTTCATTTGCATATCATATCTTAGTCTCCGTTATCATTCGTTGTCACATCATGTTATCATTATTTTGGTTGATTGACATGATATTTGTGAGTCTGAAAGACTGGAGATATTGATGACTGAGTGATACCGAGGGCCTGATTGTGAGTTATATTTATGGGGTCGGGCTACACAACACAGCAGGCTTTAAGTATTCATGATGGGATCAGGCTACACATCACATAATGCCTTGATTAGTATTAGCATTTGGGCAGGATCTGCCCCTCTAGAGTCTGATATACTAGCAGTGAGCACAGGTACAAATGAGTGCGAGTGCCGAGTGATTGAGAGTGCTGAGTGATTGAGAGTTTTGAGTGATTGGGAGGTGTTGAGTGATTGGGAGGTGTTGAGCGATTGAGCGTGCTGAGTGAGGTTGAATACTCCGAGAGCATGAGCACATGAGTGTATTACATTTGACATGCATGCTTGGCATATAGGCATAGTGATGCATTTCCTCATGTTATATGGTGTTGTGACATTTATGACCTCTTATACACATTGGCATATAGGCATAAAGATGTACTTTCCTCATGCTATTTGATAATGGAGCATCTTGTCTGTTGTTGAAAGTTTTTGGAAAAATCATAGTTTTTCTGACATACTCATATGTTGGTGACTTCGGTGACAGATTTGGGTTTTACTTTTATACTTGAAAATCATGCCTATTTTTCGTAACTATAAACGAGATAAGCTTCATATCTTTGAGTATTACTTGTATTGTTTCCATTATATTGTTACAAGTTGTTCTTGGCCGTTAGTGTTGGACTCTGACTGTTGTCCAAGCTCATCACTACTTTCAACCAAAGGTTAGGTTTGTTACTTATTGAGTACATGGGATCGGTTGTACTCATGCTACACTTCTTCACCTTGCGTGCAGATTTTGGAGCTGATTTTACTGTGTATGACGGGAGCTGACATTAAAGAAGTGCTTGTGTTCTGGTTATATTTGCCTCTTGTTCTTGGTACCTTAGATTTATAAATCTGTTAATGTATGTTCCGAACAGATGATATATTTATTTCATACCAACTTTGTAAATTGTAAGTCTTAGAAGTCCATGATTTGTACTATCAGTCCTTGAGGAGTGTATAAAATTCAATTATTTTATTCTTGACTCTTATCGTTATAATTATATTGTGGTTTATTGTTAATTGTCTTAACCTAGCTGGTTGGGTTAGGTGATATCACGACTAGTTGGATTTTGGGTCCTGACAAGTTGGTATGAAAGTTTTAGTCATGATAAAATTTCTAGTAGAGTCTTGTGGATCGGTATGATGACATCCATACCTATCTTCGAGAGGCTACATGACATCTAGGATAAACTTTCCAACTTTCTTTCCTTATCATGCATCATTGATTCAGCTTGAAAAGTAACTCTCTGAATTTCATCCACTCACTTATATGTGTATGTGATCTCCTAGTATAACTTATACATCAACAAATTCTAATTCTACGGATGAGGTATGAGATGTGTTTTCGGTGTTTTGGTGATTGGCTAGTCTAGAAGACTTGAGGCCCAGTTTGGACCGCAACTTAGGCTCGGTAGTTTCAGTTATGTGAGCATGTGTTTTTGGACTTCTATGTTTTGTGATGTCCCTATGAGTGGGACTGGTGGCTCGGTGAGTGGTTGGATGGCTATATGATGAGCAGGATGTGACTGCATGATGTGTTTAGATGGTTTGAATATGACAAGAAGACTTTGCTTGAGATGTGAAAAAGACTACTGGGTGCTCGATTTCTATGGATTTGTTACACAATCTGGAATTATGAGGGTTTTGAGGGATTCTTTCATGTTATTTCATTTGTGGAACAAAGTAGATTTTCATGTCTAGTTGATAAGTTCACACTCAGGAAGATTAAGTGATTGCATAGTATTTGTGACTGTGAAAGGGTATCGAGAGATGTATGTTTGAGGCTAAGCAGGTGGGTTATCACCTGCAGGATAATCTATGGATAAGACTTCCCGTAGGTGGCACAACAATGCAACTTCAATCAAAATTTAAAGTCCAAGCATTTCAATACATAATCCATATCCTTTCCCTTTTCAAGTTATCAAGATAGCATATTGATCAAGTTGAGACACATCTTTCATGCATATACGGTTACAACATCAATTCATGTAAAATAAAAAGCAATGAAATAATTCAGCTTTAATCTTACCATATTCACACAAATGCCGATGAAGCTCAATTTCTAAAAGACGGGGTTTCAGCCATACATACCTCAATAAGGATTTCCTTAATTCTTACAAAATTCCGGGACTCTTAGCACTTCAATCTATAGTATAAGAATTACAAATCGAACCAAGAATTAGTGACATGGTTAAGATTTTAGCTCGTTCAGGTATACTATCAAGCACCAAGTGTGCACGGTGATCTTAGGTCCCTTTTTGAAAGATATTTCTTCAATGTTATACTTCAATTGTTGTCTCTTTAGTTCTCATCCTCCCCATACCCCATTATCTCTTATGCATGCAAGATTATTAGCCATTTTTCCCAAGAACTCAATTGTTAATCACTTATTTTAAATAGGAAGTTCAAAATTATAGATTATGGAACAAGATCTTACCTTGTTAGGGTGAAGACCTAGCAACTCTCTTGACAATCTTCAAGATTTTGGGGCAAGAGTTGGGTAGGGATTAGATGAAGGTCACTCCTTCTCTCTCTAGAACTCCTGTTCTCACTCTATTTTTAGTAAAAATAACATGGGGAAGGCCGGATGGGGTGTTTTAATGGAATGAGGTTGGGTTATAAAAATTAGAAAATAGGAGCCCCGACTTAGATTTGCGATTGCATATGCGATCGTATAACGAACATGCGGCCTGCAGAATGGACCGTAAAAATGGTCCCAAAACTGAACACACTATCCAGGTATGTGATAAGAATGCAGTCTGCATACCTGTTCTACGGTCGCATAATGCACCGCAGAACTGCTCCTTGCAAAAATCCCAAGGGGATTATGCGACGACTATGCGGTTCACATATCGAGTATGCGATCGCATAATTGGCCGCATAGTCGACCTCAAAATTAACCATCACACTGCTTGACTTTATGGTGGCTATGCAGTCCGCATAGCTGTTATACGACCGCATTGTAGGCCGCAGAATTGCACTTTTCTGGAAAACACAATTTCTTAACTTTTTAACGCACAGATCAATCCAAAAGGTCCGAACCGCGGCAAGCTTGCTCGCTGCGAAGAATTTTATGAATTTCTAACACATGATCTTAACTTGGCACCACGAGATTTAGGTTTTTGAGTAGGAAATTCATGGGGACTTACAATTGCATTTGTGGTGGCACTTGTTGAGCTTGCGGGACGGTTCTCTCATTTGAGCCATTTTTCATGTTTGAGTACATTTGAATTGTTGCTTATTGGTGCACAGATTGCACAGTTTGTGGCTTTAGGTTATATTGGTGTGGCATGTCAATAGAATGGTTGTGTTTGATGAGATGAGGTCATTAGACCTAGGATAGGTACTATCAGATTTTATTACCGTATGTATAGAGGAATAACATCAGATGTCGGCTTAGGATTTGGTTTTGTTTCTTGTCGGACGAGAGAGGGCTCCATGACTTGTTGATCTAATAAGTGGTTATGAGTTTCTGCTTGTTTCTTTCATTATTGGCAATGTACGGAGGTTTTAGAATGAGGTTTTTTTTATATGAGGTTTATTACCGGTACCAGGTTTGTTTTGAGCAGTATTGTGGTCGAAAATTATTGCTACGAGTATGGGAGTTATATCTTATATCATGTGATTTCACCTTGTGTATGGTTATGGCTTGATACAGTTGATTAGACTTATATAGTGTGTAGATGCGAGATTCGGGTCTTGTAAGGAATTCCGGATGTTGGAAATTGGGTTCTAAATTTTATAGACTAAGGTAAAAATAATGATCTTCAGTTATATTGTGTTGTCATGCTTACATGGATTGGGGTGATGTGGGATCATCTCCGGGTATTGTCATGGTAAGGTTACACAGAGATTCGACGGCTTTGGAACAACTCTTGGCATGTTCGAGGATGAACGCATGTTTAAGTGGGGGAGAATGTAACGACCCTACCAGTCGTTTTGAGCTTTAGTGATCCTGTTATGACTTGGGAGGTCATCTTGAGAATTATAGCCTCTTTCCCCCATTTATCGTTTATTCAATGCTCATTTGTTGTGATATGACTTGCTAGGGATGGTTGGTTTAGTTTTGGAAATGTTTCGGAATGGGTTGGGACACTTAGTCTGAATTTTGGGAGCCTAAGTTGAAAGCGTTGATATGATGTTGACTTATGTGTAATTGACTCCAAAATGGAATTTTATTGAATCTGATAGCTCCTTAGGGTGATTTTTGACTTTGGAGTGTGTCTGGATATTGATTTGAAGGTCCGTAGATGATTTTTGGCTTGAATTGGCAAAAATTAGAAAAGTTGAAGTTTGGAGAGTTGAGAGGTTTGACCGAGAGTTGACTTTGTGGTTACCGGGCTCGGATTTTGGGTCTGGAAGTTAGAATAGGTTTGTTGTGTCATTTATGACTTGTGTGCAATATTTGAGGTCAATCGGAGATAGTTTCGCATGTTTCGGCATTAGTTTTAGAAGTTAGAAGTTCATAAGTTCATTAGGCTTGAATCAATGTGCGATTTGTGGTTTTAGTGTTTTATGTGAGTTGAGGCTTTTAGCGATTTTGTATAATGTTTTATACTTGTTGGTATATTTGGTTGAGGTCCCGAGGGGCCTCGGATGAGTTTTGGGTTGATTGTGGATTGATTTTGGGCATGTATCCTGCTGTATGGTTTCCTTATACACGTTCGTGAGAGGGGTCTCACGGTCGTGAAGGGTATCTGGGAGGCTGGAAAAGTTTTTCATTTGCGTACGCGAGTAGAGGGTTGTATTCGTGAAGTCTTGGAGAGGTTGTGCATCGCAATCGCGAGCAGGGAGCCACATTTGGGAAGAAGAGGGGCAGGTTGGGGGACTTCATACGTCAGACCTATGCGTTCGTGATTGAGGTTCCACGTTTGAGAAGCATAGGTTGTTTGGTCATCGCGTTTGCGAGTGGGAACTCGCGTTTGCGTAAGAGAAACTTTTGGCTGTGGAGGATTTGTGTTTCACGAAAGCGAGGCACTTTCCGCATTCGCGAAGAAGGGCATCTGGGCAGTAGTGTTAAATATCAAAATCGAGGGTTTGAACCTAGTTTTCTTATTTTGATCTAGAGACCTCGAATTTGGGCGCTTCTTGAAGGGCATTTCAAGGAGTTGATTAGGGTATGTGATTCTAACTCGGATTTGGTTATTATACATGAATCTATCATTGTTTCTACTATTTAATTAGTGCTTTGGGTTGGAAAAAATGGGGAAAATTGTAGAAACTTACTAGGTGTTAATTTGATGATTTGAAGGCCGAGTTGTGATCGGGATTGAGTAATTTTTGTATTGTTAGACTCGTGGTTGAATGGGTGTTCGGATTTTGATAATTTTGTCGGATTTCGAGACGTGGGCCCAGGATTGAGTTTCTTAGTTGTCTTTTGTTAAAAAACATAGCTTTATCATATGGAAGTTATTCCTATAGCTTGTGTTGATTGTATCGAGTTGTTTATGGCAAGATTCAACTCACTCGAAGGCCGATTTGCAAGGAAAAGGCTAGTTGGAGTAGAGATTTGCATGACTTGAGGTAAGTAACACTTCTAAACTTGGTTCTAAGGGTATGAATCCCTAAATTACATGTTATGTGACTGGTATTGAGGTGACGCACATGCTAAGTGATGGGCATATGGACATGCACCGTAGAAAGTGTGACTCGGTAGATTTCGTGGAACTGTGTATTCATCTAATCTATGTATTACTCGTGCACTCTTCATGTGTTAGAGGAAATTGAGCTGTGATTAATGTTAGAAATTATGCTTCAGCTATATGATAGTACTATTGGGACCCATAGAGGTTGTGTTGCTATTGAGTACTTGCTTAATTTGAAATTATGTACTCAGTCACATCTATCATTTTCATATCATATCTCAGGATCTGTTGCCATTTATTGATACATCATATCACCAATGTTTGGGTTGATTGTCATGATATTTGTGAGCCTGAGAGGATGGAGAGATTGATCACTGGGTGAAGCCGAAGGCCCGATTGTGAGTGATGTTTACGGGATCGGGCTACACACAACAGCAGGATTTATTGATTAATGCCATGATTGGCTTATTTTAGCGCTTCGGCAGGATTCGCTCTTCCAGAGTCCGATTTACTAGAATTGAGCAAAGGTACCTACTAAGTGCGAGCATGGGGTCATTTGGTACTCGCATTCACGATTGGGCACTCGCGTTCACGTAAGAGAAACTTTTGGCAATGGAGGATTTGTGATTCACGAACGCGAGGCACTTTCCACGCTTGCGAAGAAGGGTATTTAGGAAGCAATGTTAAATATCAAAATCGAGGGTTTGAACCCATTTTTCATATTTTGAATTAGAGACCTCAGATTTGGGCGATTCTTGAAGGGATTTTCAAGGAGTTGATTGAGTAAGTGATTCTAACTCGGATTTTATTGTTATATATGAATCTATCATTGTTTTACCATTTAATTAGTACTTTGGGTTGGAAAAATTGGGGGAAAGTGTAGAAACTTCATATGCTTTAATTTGAGTAATTTTGGTATGGTTGGACTCGTGGTTTAATACGTGTTCGGATTTTGTTAATTTTGTCAGATTACGAGACGTGGGTCCGGGGTTGAGTTTTTGAGTTGACTTTCTGACTTTTGTTTAGGAACTTAGCTACATTACATGGAATTGACTCCTATAGCTTGTGTTAATTGTATCAAGTTATTTGTGGCTAGATTCAAGACACTCGGAGGCCGATTCGCAAGGAAAAGGCTTGTTGGAGAAGAGATTTGCATGGCTTGAGTTAAGTAATACTTCTAAACTTGGTTCTAAGGGTATGAATCCCCGAATTATGTGTTATGTGACTGGTATTGAGGTGGCGCACATGCAAGGTGACAGACATTTAATCTGAGTATTACTAGTGTACTCTTCATGTGTTAGAGGAAATTGAGTTGTGATTCATGTTAGCAATTATGCTTAGGCTATATACTAGTACTTTTGGGACCCATAGATTTCGTGTTGCTGTTGAAGTACTTGCTAAATTTGAAATTATGTACTCAGTCACATCTATCATTTCATATCATATCTCAACCTCTATTGCCATTTATTGATACGTCATATCATTATTGTTTGGGCTGACTGTTATTATATTTGTGAGCTAGGGAGACTGGAGAGATTGATGACTGGGTGAGGCCGATGGCCTAATTGTGAGTGATGTTTATGGCATCGGGCTGCACGCCGTAGCAGGCTTTATTGATTCATGCCATGATTGTCTTATTTTAGCGCTTGGGCAGGATCTGCCCTTCCGGAGTTTGACTTACCAGTAGTGAGCACATGTACCTACTGATGCGACTGTCGAGCGATTGGGAGGAATGAGTGATTGTAAGAATTGAGCCACTAGACTGAGTGAGATTGAATACCCCGAGAGAATGCATATGAATTTATCACTATGTTGCATTACTGCTGGTATGCATAATTGACATGTGGATATGGTGATGTATCATTCCTCATATCAGTCACAATTGGCACATTTCATCCTTGTTGAACTTAAACTGTTAAACTCGAAGGCATGCCTACATTCCTTTATTGTTTAAATCTATATTTCGATTGTACCTGTAGAGCTCGTCACCGCTTTCAGCCCAAGGTTAGTCTTATTACTTATTGATTACATTGGGTCCGTTGTACTTATACTACACTCTGCACTTCGTGTGCAAATACAGGTACTTCCGAGTACGATGATTGCTAGCTTTGGTGCTTTATCTGTTGGAGACTATCGAGGTAGCTGCCTTGGCGTCCGCAGACCTTGACTCTCCTTTTTTTCAGTTTTCTGTATTGTTCTATCTTTCTAGATAGTGTTTTTAGTAGTTAGACTATGTTGTCATTTAAATGCTCATGTACTCAGAGACACCCAGATTTTAGGAGATGTTGTATTGAGTTGCAGTGTTTCTTATTAGTTATTATGAGATTTTTACTATTTAAGCTTATTTCAGTATGTTTTAAATTGAGGATGCATGGTATTTGTGAGAGGTCATCTTGCCTAGTATTGCAATAGGCGCCATCACAACATGTGAAATTTTGGATTGTGACCGTACCATTCGGTGGTTTGAGACTTTGAGTAGCTTCATATTATGTATTATGTCTTACATGTATATTTGTTTTCTTTTTTCGGGTGGTTCGGGATTTATGTGGAAGAATAATTCTCGTTTTAGAAGCTTTAAGCTGGAAGAGTTGACCAACGTTTGAATTTTAGTAAATAAACTCTCAATCGGTTTTTAACTATTCCAATAGGTTTGTATGATAATTTTGGACATGTCTACAAAGATTGGTAAATCCCGATGAGTTTTGGATAAGTTTGAGTTGTATGGTAATTGTTATTGGTTTCGACGTCGATTTGAGCATAAAAGCTACCATATCGAATAAATGGTCTTTAATTCGTGTTTCGACTAAGCCATTATATCCTTATCCCAATTTTGGAACCATAGCAACTAGAATCATCAAGTTTCTACATCATAGGAGAAAATTATGGTCATTTTACTAAGAATTGAGTTGCCAAATTTTTCAGATTAATTATGAAATTGCCACTAAATTCAATATTTAAAAATCTGCATTATTTTCAAATATTGAAACCAATATATCTCCTTCATTATATGGTTAAATGGAGTGATTCAAAATCCTAACTTGACTAGCATCAAAAGTAAGTTTTGGGATTGTTTGGCACAAGAAACGAGGTAGAACATCTAGGCACAAGCATATAATATTGAGAGTTTGTTCATTTGGTCATATTTTGAGTTGGGGAGCTCAAATTTTGGCAATTTTGCAGGCGATTTGCATCATATGGATTGGGGTAAGTGTTATATACTCGATTTGGTTATATTTCATGAATACATCTTCATTTGTGGTATTTGATTGATGATTTCAAAGTAAAATTTTGGGATTTTTTCTAAAATTTCATAAAGTGAATTTTGAGTTTTGAACATCATTTCTGAGTCAGATTTGAGTGAAACTAGTATGGATGGACTTGTAATTTAATGGGTTGTTAGATTTTTTGAGCTTTGTCAGATTCTAAGGTGCCCGCCCGATTTAAATTTTTGTTTGACTTTGGGTTTTGATTTAGATTCGACCTTTATCGATTGGGTTAGTTTCCTTTGGTATTATTTGATGTTATAGAGTTGCTTTTTGCTAGTTTTAAGCCGTTTGAAGGTTGGTACACGTTGGATGGTATTTCTAGAGTATTGTTTGGCTTGCTTGGTATTCGATTTGGCTTGTTTTAGGTAAGTAACACTTGTAAACTTGGTGCTGATGTTATGGACCTTGAATATACATTTTATGTGTTTTATGTTGATGTGACGTAGATGCTAGATGACGGTTGTGTGGGCTGCACCGTATGAATTATGACTCGTTTGATTCTATGGTACTGTGTAGTTATATATCTTGTTTCTATTCATGAAATTCCTTCGTGTTAGAGTAATTGAGCTATGATCCCTATTAGAAATCATATTTAGGCCATATAATTATTTTGTTGGGACCCACTGAGGTCATTTCTGCTGTTGAGTTATTTGCTTAAATTGCAATTACATACTTAGTCATATTCATTCATTTGCGTATCATATCTTTGTTTCTGTTATCATTCGTTGTCACATCATGTTATCATTCTTTGGGCTGATTGCCATGAGATTTGTGAGTCTGATTGACTAGAGAGATCGATGACTGAGTGACGTTGAGGGCCTGATTGTGAGTGATACTTATAGGATTGGGTACACGCTGCAGCAGGCTTTATTGATTCATTATAGGATCGGGCTGCACGCTGCAGCATGCCATGATTTGCTAATATAAGCGCTTGGGCAGGAACTGCCCCTTCGGAGTTTGACATACCAGCAGTGAGCGTAGGTACCAATGAGTTAGAGTGCTTAGTGATTGAGAAGTGCTAAGTGATTGAGAGTATTGAGTGATTGGGAGGTACTAAGTGACTAAGCGTGCTGAGTGAGGTTGAATACTACGAGAGCTTGAGCACATGAGTGAAATACATTTGACATGCATACTTGGCATGTAGGCATAGAGTTACATTTCCTCATGCTATATGGTATTATGACTTTTATGACTTCTCATACACATTGACATGTCGGCATAGAGATGTAATTTCCTCATGCTATCTGATAATGGAGCATCTTATTTGTTGTTGAAAGTTTTTGGAGAAAAATGAATGTTTTTTCTCACATACATTTTGGTGACTTTGGTTAAAAATTTGGGTTTTACTATTATACCTAAAAAGCATACCTATTTTTCGTAACTATGAACGAGCTGAGCTTCATATCTTTGAGTATTACTTATACTGTTTTCATTATATTATTATGAGTTTTTCTTGCCTGTTGGAGTTGGACTCTGACCGTTGTCCAAGCTTATCACTACTTTAAACTTAAGGTTAGGTTTGTTATTTATTGAGTACATGGGTCGGTTTTACTCACACTATACTTCTGCATACGTGCAGATTTTGGAGCTAAGATTGTTCTGCATGGCAGAAGCTGGCGTTGAAGATGTGTCTGCGTTCCGGTTATAGCTTCCTCTTGTTCTTGGTAGTCTTAGATTTATAAATATGTTTATGTATATTTTGAACAGATAATGTATTTATTTCATACCAACTTTGTAAATTGCCTTAGAAGCTCATAATTTGTGCTACCAGTCCTTGGGGAATTGTGTAAAATTCAGTTATTTCATTCTTGACTCTTATCATTATCATTATATTGTGGTTTACTGTTATTTGGCTTACCTAGCGGGTTGGGTTAGTTGTCACCACGACTAGTTGGATTTTGGGTTGTGACAAGACAATGATGTAGTAGTTATATAGATTACTCTATAGAGCTTGTGACTCAGTTCCCCCAGTTTTAGGGAGTGTACTGTTGAGATTATGTTTTAATCCGGAAGGTTATATCAATATTCAGCTTTGTTTTAGTATTTTGATAAATTGTTTCTGCCAAGTTATTATTATTTGTTAGGCTTACCAAGTCGTAGAGACTATGTTCCATCACGACATCCTACGGAAGAAATTGGGGTCGTGATAAGTTAGTATCAAAGCTCTAGGTTCATAGGTGTGACGAGTCATAAGCAATTTAGTAGAGTCTTGCAAATCGGCACGGAGACGTCTTTACTTATCTTCGAGAGGCTACGAAACTATTAGGAAAACTTCACTTCTTTGATTCCTTATCGTGCGAATTGGTTGTCTTCAAAAGCTGAATCATTGACTTTCTATTCTCTCACAGATGGTGATAAAACGCACTGCTAGATTCGATGATCAGACACCTGCGTCCCCTGCTAGAGCTGCAAGAGTTCGGGGCTGGGGTAGAGGCTGAGGAGGGGCACATGGTGTAGCTAGAGCACCTGCCCGAGCTGCGACAGATGAGCCATCAGTAACTCCAGTTGGGGGACTGGCACCCTAGGTGCCAGTTGCCACGCTAGCACTTCAGGAGACCCTCGCATAGTTCTTGAGCATGTTTGGTACCTTAGCTTAGGGGGGCTTGATCCCACTTGCATTAGTTAGATCTCAGGATAAGGGAGGTGCACAGACTCCCGGCGCCCATACCCCCAGAGCAGCGGGTCCAAGTCTAGTAGGTCCTAGATATTATACTGATACAGCCTATAACTCTATATCAGCCTGTGGTTAGGCCAACATCATATATGGAGGAGCAACTTAGGCTCGAGAGGTTCAAGAAATATCACCCTCCTACTTTCACTGGATTGGCGTCAGAAGATGCACATGATTTTCTTGAGGAGTGCCATCATATTCTCAACACTATGGGTATTGTGGAGACAAGTGGGGTTGATTTTTCTATGTTCCAACTAAAGATAGCAGGATATCAGTGGTGGCAAGCATACGAGGTGGATAGCCAACCGAGGCAGCTTCACTTACATGACATCAGTTTTTAGAGTTATTCTTAAGAGAGTTTTTCCCTTAGACCCTTTGAGAAACATGGTGCATGGAGTTTGAGTAGTTGCGCCAGGGTGCTACGATAGTGTCGGAGTATGCTGTCTGATTCAGATTTGTCCAGATATTCAACTGCCTTGGTTTCTACGGTCATAGAGCGAGTCTGTCAATTTATCGAGGGGCTCAACTATGCTATTAGATTCACCATGGAAAGATATTTAGAGATAGATACTCCATATCAGCATGTGGTTGACATTGCACAGAGGCTGGAGGGTATGCGAGATCGTGAGAGAGATGATAGGGTGGCCAAGAGGCCTCGTGGTATAGGAGGATTTAGTGGTGGTCACTCTGTAGCTACAACTCGTCATGGTAGGGGCTATGTAAGTCATCTAGTTCATTCAACACTTCCAGCTTCTAGAGGTGCTCCAGTTGTTCCGAGATCTCAGGTTGCACACTTTGCTCAGCCACTTTCTAGTGCACCTCCTACACGGGGTGCCTTCTGCGGTCAGTCTAGCCGACCAGGCCCGAGTTAGTCCCAACTACTATGCCTACCGAGATCTTGCTTTGTGTGTAGCGATACCTGCCACATGGTTAGAGATTGCCCCATACTTAGGAGCAGTGCACATTCCTACACTACTTAGGCTCCACGGATTCAGTCAGGTCCGCAAAATTCTCAGACCATGATTGTTGTTGCTCCACCCATAGATCCATCTAGGGGTAGGGGATAGGTGGGTATAGGTTGCCTTAGAAAGGGAGGCCATGCCAGATTTTATGCTATTCCGAGTAGGACAAATGTTGTTGCTTCAGACTCGGTCATTAAAGGTATGGTTTCGGTTGGCCCTAGAGATGCATCAGTCTTATTTGATTAAGGATCCACTTATTCATATGTATCCTCCTACTTTGCTCCATATTTTTATGT
Source organism: Nicotiana sylvestris (assembly GCF_000393655.2). Classification (NCBI taxonomy): domain Eukaryota; kingdom Viridiplantae; phylum Streptophyta; class Magnoliopsida; order Solanales; family Solanaceae; genus Nicotiana; species Nicotiana sylvestris. The sequence goes on along the minus strand of NC_091061.1, from coordinate 100,301,649 downwards.
ACCTCGTAATTCTTTGAGTTTTCCTATTTATGTGTCCATGCTTATGTGAGATTCTATTATTGTGGACTGCGTGTATCGATCGTGTTTAGATGTTATTGGTATTTTTGAGACCAAAGTTAATCTATTATTATTTAGTATGGTAAACTTTGATGTTATCTTTGGCATGGATTGGTTGTCTCCCTATCATGCTATTCTAGATTGTCATGCCAAGACTGTGACGTTGTCCATGTCAGGTTTTCATTTTGGCTTGATTCTGTGGCATTTTTGGGTTATGTGATGTCCCATAAGGAGATTAAAGTAGATCCAAAGAAGATTGAGGTATTGCAGAATTGGCCTAGACCATCTTCAGCCACTGATATTTGGAGTTTCCTTGGTTTGGCTATGTATTATCGTCGTTTCATAAAGGGGTTCTCATCTATTGTTGCACCTATGACCAGGTTAACCTAGAAGAATGTCCCTTTTAGATGGATCTGTATAAGGCTCTATATGGGATATGATGTCATTCTCCAGTTGGGTGGTTTGAGCCGGGTGTAAGGCCCCGTAAAATCCTACCTAAAAACTTGGGATATTGTGGTGCCTAGATAGACTTATTTGTTAAAGACTATAGAGATTCGCGGTGCGAACATTTTGAGTTGAACAATGCGCTGAGGAGTTAAGGAAAATGTTGGCAGAAGATGGCATTTTCTGTGGTCCACTATGCAGTCCCAGAATCACTCTGCGGGCCGTAGAATGGCCATAGAGTGAAGAAAAAACATGAGTAGAATTGTGGGACCAATTGCCGTCCATTATGCGGCAGCAGAACGATTTTGCAGGCCTCACATTGATCGCAGTTTCAGCATGGAAATTTTTCGGAGGGAGGTTCTGTGATGCATTATGCGGCCGCATAACAGGTCTGTTAATTGCATAATGGCCACATAGTGGGGTAGACTTGCCCAGTTCCGGAGGGCCATTTCGCAAACCGAAGAAGCATACAACCACAACTCCTATTTTGGAGCTTCATTTTTGGGTTTTTATAACCCAACCTACTTCGTTAAAATAGATGCAATGGACCATTTTTTAGCAAAACTGATACTTTTAGAGTGAGAGAGTGCCCCAGAGTGGGAGAGTGATCTTCAACAAAATATCCTTGAATTATTTCTCAAATCTTTGAAGATCAACAAGGAAAGTACCCTATGTCTTCATCCTAGAGGTAAGATTCTACACCCTAGCCCTTAATTTTGAGAATTAACTAATAATGGGTAATTAGCAAGATAATTCTTGGGTATGGGGTTTTTTTTGCATGCATGTGTTATCAAAGGGTGTAGGAAGGGTGTGAGCTAAAAATGGTAAAGAATGTGTTGTGGGATGATGGAATCCTCCATAAAAGGACCTTGAAACCTTAATACACATTTAATGCTTGATAAAATGCTTAAATGAGCTAGAACCATGATCATCTTCCTAATTTTGGTTCAATTTGCTATATTTCTAAAATAGATTGAAGTTGCTAAGAATTACGAAACATTTTAGAGTTTAAGGAAGCTCAATTGAGGTATGTTGGCTAAAATCCTTTTTTAGAATTGAATTTCGCGGTGTTCATGTAAGTTATGTAAGACCCGAGTTCATGTGTTCCAAATGCTTTTATCATGCTATGTTATCATTTGAGGATATGTTCAAAGTATGGGTTGTGTGTTATAAATGTTATGACTTCAAGTCATGTTTGAATGAAGGTTATCACGCCGAATTATGTGAAAAATCTCTATATTTGTAAGACTCTTAATTGCTCACATGTGTACCTAATGTCTTGAATTGAAAAGTCCTGTTGTTGATAATGATGATGATGTGTGAAAGTAAAAGGGGGGCATGAAATATGAAATATGACCAAGCTCCGAGAATGATATTATAATTGTGGCCACTAGTGCCAATGAATTGAAAAGATGTGAAAGAAATATGAAGTGAGATGATTGATAGAAAAGGGTAATGTCTCGGATGAGACGTCCTAGCCGATCAGGCCGTGATCGGACGCCATGCCACACACATGGTGGTAATTATGCTGGAAATTGTAATCTAAATGGTGATTGTACTTGTTGTCTCAAATGAGGCGGCCTAGCCGATCGGGTAGTGATCGGACTCCGTGTAAAAGTACGGTGGTATTGTGAAGGAAGGTATATCAGTACTAAAGATCTCCCAACCTAAACACATGGAAATCATCTTGAAAACTTATGTGGTTCTTAACTTGATGTTTTGGTATTGTTTGAAGTTTCGATTGATGCCATGATTGTTCCTTCTTGTATTATTATTTATACTATTGAGATGGTGTTTAGATATACATACTAGTACTATTCGACAGTACTAACGTCTTTTTTTGCTGGGAGCGTTGCATCTTTAATGGATGCTGGTGGTTCCACAACAGGAAACATTGATTAGTCATAGTAGTACACCGTCCTCTCAGTAGACTTGGTGAGCCCCACTTCATTTCGGGGTTATACATCTTTTGTTCATTACGTTATCACATTTTGAGGTATAGCTGGAGCGTTTTTGCCAGCATTACTATTGCACTCTTTGTAATTATTAGAGGCTCCGTAGACATAGTGTGGGTTGTATATGGGTGCTAGGAAAGTCAAACGAGTAATGTTATGTTTGAATCACTTGTTCCACATTAGACTATGAGAATGTGCATATTTTGAGACATTAAAAATGAAGTAACTAATGAAAACTATTTGGTATGGTATACATGACCTCCCTATTGTCTAATTAATGTGAATATGTTTTCTCCTTGTTTATGACTGAGTTTGGATAGAAAGTATCTAACAAGCTTACTCAGCCAGGTTCACTCGGATGAGCGCCGGTCGCGCTCCCTAAGGTTGGGGCGTGACAAACTTGGTATCAGAGCCTAAGGTTTTAAAGTGTCCTAGGATGTCTCGGAGCGGTGTATAGTAGAGTCCTTCTTATCGGTGTGTTGTCGACCATATCTATAAGTTGGAGGCTACTTGGACATTTATGAATAATACCCTTCATTGATATTCTGGATCGTGCAATAGAGCTGATCGTGAGACGGTTCCTCCTCTAACTTGTGCATTGCTCTAACTTTTGGTACATGACACCTAGAAAGAAAGTAAGAACTGGACAAGAAGCCAATGCTACCCTAGGAGTGGCAGTTGATTCTTTCCTTGATGATGTGGGTGTGTACCCGAGGGGTGAGGATAATCCCCTGACTACTACACTGTCTGATTCCGCTACACCTAACTAGATTGCATCAGTTCCTACATCCACTGAGGATGCAACATTCCCTCCAACTGATATTTCGTTTCCACCTCTAGCCCCAACTTCCGTTTCAAGTATTTCTGACGGGGATCTTAGGAGAGGCATACAGATGTTGGCTCAGATAGTGACTTCCCAGGCCCAGAGATCAAATATTGAACCCCCCCTCTCCTAGCCAGCAAGGCGATTCTACTGGTTCTAGGGTGAACCAGTTTCTTCAGTTAGATCAGCCAGTGTTCACAGGTACTAATTGATCGAGGCCAACCGTGCACTACTACAAAGTAGCAAGAGTAGTCGAAGCAGCTTTTACCCGAAAAGGTCAGGATCGATTTCCACAGGGATCTAGAAATGGGAATTGAGTTTCTATCTAAATTAGAGTTGCGTAATTGTTCCTAATTGCACTTCTATTCATAGTTGGTTTTGATATTACTTCTAAATTTAGACTACTAAGATGCTGAATTAAGTTAAGCTAAGAGTAAACTATTGAAGGTTGTCTAAATAGTTAAGAAGGCACTAGGGAAGTGACTTTATCCTAGGTGGATACTTAACGGGTTCTCGAGTCTAAGGTTAGGTTTTCATATTTGGGGATTACGATATAACCATTGCACGATACTACTCACTCTATACCTCTCGGTAGTTTGAGCTATTTTGCCCTAATTGACTTTCTCAAGACCAATTGGGTATGATAATTTGTGCAAGCAATTGAGGTTCAAGTCGGGTATTATTATCTCTAGGTTTAACCCTTTAATTGGGGCTATCAATCTCTTGAATACGCCTCAATTCTTTGTTGGATTATTTTTCCCAAACTTAGGCTCATTTTCTCAAGAAGAGCCCAAGTCAAGTAGGCATAAATTAGTATTTGCAACCACTAATCCAACATTAAAATCATAAATTAGTCCAAATATCAAAAACCAATACACATTCATGTCTTAAAACACAAGACCCATCAAATACCCATACTAGGGTTGAGCCACAACCCTAGCTAATGGGTCTAGCTACTCATGATAATAGAAGAAAACAGAGAAATAGATGAAGAAAAACCCATAATATTTAATTACAAGCTAAAACTTGAAAATTCAATGATGAAACTATTGTAAAATTACTCAAAATAGTAAAGGGACAATGTTCACGAGCGCAGCTCTATTTAAAATTATATCCGAGGACCTAAAAATAGGAAAAGAAACTATTTATACTATGCCAAATTTTCTGAACAAAAATACCCCGGCGGGGGTAATGTAGACCGCACAAAATCGAGTGCGGATGCACTGAGGCTCTTGGCTTAAAACTTCTGCTCTTTGAACTTGGCCACCGCAGGCCACACAAAATGCACCGCGACCGCGGTGGCTTCTGTTGCGGTCCGCACAAAAAGAACCGCGGACCGCATTGGCAATGTTTCCTCAAATTGGCAACTCTCTGAACCTCAGCTTTGTGTACCGCATAGAATTGAATGCGGTCGCAATGAAGCCAATGTGGTCCGCATGAAATTCTTTGCGGCTGCAATTCTTGAATGTCTAAAATGAGCACCTCTCTAAACTTCCTCTTTGTGCACTGCACAGAATGGAGTGCAACTGCATTGGTCCTGTTACACTGTGCTTGGACTTATCCTTGGTACTTGTGCATGTTTCACTCCTTTTTGATCTGGTTTTGACAAATTGTCAACTTGCTGACCAAACCCTGCAATCAAGTACACATGTAAGCCTTTGGGACTATTTTGTACACATTTTTAATCAAAACTCAAGTAAGAAGGAGTGTATAATGCATCATAATCCCGAGTTATCAACTCTCCCAAACTTAATTTTGCTTGTCCTCAAGCAAACAAAATAAGACCACCCCTTAAGAGTAAATCCAAGAAAATTCAGTGACCTAAAGTGACCTCATCTAGCATCAATTGGGACTAACAATTTCCCTCAATTCAAATGAATTATTAACAACATTCACTCTTTTAAGCACCATGGATTTAGTGCGAGACAAGAGCATCAAGAGTTGACTCAACACATCGAAGAAACTCTTTCTATTACTTTGGTCGTTGTGTAACCCAAACTCATACATCCTCAACTCTCCCTAAGCAAACCTTACCTTTAGGATTGTAGCTTCAGAATGAGGTTAATAGGAATACACTCATCTCTCTCAAGGAAAAGTCACAAGTCTGGCTCTAAGTACCATATGCTTGCCCCTTATGCGAGTCACCACTAATGTAAGCTTCATTCAATGCAAGATCATATAGGGCTTTTGTGGAGTCATAGTGAAGGCTTTTGGTTCAGGGTAGGAAATGTTTGGTGTAAGTAGGTTCCATCTTCTCTTTAGCACTTCTTTTTCTTCATTTTGGCACATATTCTCTTGACTTTTAAAGTTCTTTAACCTCTTCCTGAGGGGTTAGAGAGACACACTGACAGTCTTTCTTGTTCATTTCAAATCTTTTTTTCCTTTTTCAACTTTTCACACCTTTCGTCTTTTTACCTTTATTGAATTCCTTCATTCTTTTCTACATTGAACATTCTTTTTGTCTTTTTGATTTTCTTACTTTTTAATTGCCTTTCCATTTCTTTATTTTATACCTTTTTCCACTTTGTTACATTCCTCGTCTCTCCCCCAAACTTATACTTTTGGCTAAGTAATCGCTGCCGACTTGACACTACAATATGGTAGGAAGAGCGGGTCATAATAGTTTTTACTCGAATAGAGGTTCGGGATCGAATTTCCACAGGGAGCTAGTAGTGGAGTTGTATTTTTTGTCTAGCCTAGAGTTGCGATTGTGCTTCTAATGTCACTTCAAACATTTCTTGAGTTTTTGTATTTATAACCACTATTATAAAACTAAGGATTAAAGCTAAATTATGCTAGGAGAATATTGCTAAGTTGTAATTAATGGGAAGAAGAGCACTAGGGTCGTAGCATCACATAGGTTGCTAATTGACGGGTAGATGTTACTAGGGATAGATTGATGATTATGCTGAAACCGTTGCACAATTGCATCCACTCTCACACCTCTTAGTAGAGAGAGTGATTTTGCCTAATTGACTCTCTCGAGACCAATTGGATAGGCAAATGAGACCAAGCAACTAGGGTTCAAGCAGGGTGATTACTTTCTCGAGATTTAACCCATTAATTGGGACTACCATTTCTCATGGGTCCATCCCAATTTCTTGTTGAGTCAATTTTGGGGTCATAGACTCTCATTCTCACGAAGAGTTAAACCCACTAAGCTTGAATCAGCGTTTGCAACCACCAATTCTTGAATAAAAACATAAAATCAACCCAAATAGCAAACATCCAATATCAATCTAACCCTAGATGGAAACACCCATCAATTACCCACACTACGGTTGAGCCACAACCCTAGCTAATAGGTTTAGCTACACATAATTAAGGAAAAAACTGAAGAAATAGATGAAGAACTAAACATATTAATTAATTACTAAGAAGAAACAACAATAATCTATTGTTAATGGAAAGCAAAATATGCCAAAAATGGCTACAACAGCAAGCGCAACTTTCATCTCAAGTTCCCCAGATAAAAACCGACCCTAATAATGGTAAAATGTTCTATTTATACTAGGCTGGAAAAGTTGGACAAAAATACCCTTGCGGGGTCAGTGCGGGTCACACAAAATGAACTGCGGCCGCACTGGCTCTTGGACTTCAACTGTTTGATAACTTGAACTGGGGGACGCGGACCGCATGGAAGTGTACCGCGGCTTCAATGGCAACTGGCGCGGTCCGCGCAGCCGTGACCGCGGACCGTGTGATCAAAAGTGCCCTTCTCTGAACCTTATGAACGCAGACCGCACAAAGTAGGAGTGCAGCCGCGAAGCTTCACCGTGGACCGTGAAAATCCTACCGTAGCCGCGTGACTTTAAGCCTGAATATGTCATGTCTCTTAACCTCCTAGTGTGGCCGCGGTCACTGTTATTTGGTCTGCACTATGCCCTTTCTTCTTCAATTCTCTTGGTCTTTGATACTTGAGCAGGTTTAACTCCTTTTTGAGTCGACCTTTGACATTTCGTCACTTTGTCGATCAAACCTGCAATCGAGCACAACTTTTGAGAATTTTGGGACTATTTTGTATCAATTTATACTCAAAGCATAGGCAAGTAGGGGCATAAACACGTAAAAATCCTAAGTTATCAACTCCCCCAAACTTAAGCCTTTGTTTGTCCTCAAGCAAACAAAATAAAACCCACCCTTTAAAGGAACGTCCAAGTAATTCCAGCTATCCTGAAAGAACCTCAACAAGCATCCATTGTGACTAACAATTGCCCTCAATACGAATGCGTCATTAATACATTTAAAACTTTGAAAACTATGGATCAAGTGTGACATAAGAACATCAAGAGTTGACACATTTCATCAAAGAGCTTTTTACTTACTTTGGTCATTGTGGAACCTAAACTCCCATATCCTCAACTCTCCCTAAGCGAACCTCACCTTTCAAGTATTGACACACAAACGGAGGTTAATGGAATTTCGCTCATCTCTCTCAAGAAGAAGGTCACAAGTCCGGCTCTAAGTACTATATGCTTGCCCCTTATGTAAGTATCCACTAATGTATGCTCCCTTCAACTCGAGATCAAATAGGGCTTTTGTAGAGTCATTGTGAAGGCTTTTAGGTAAGGGTAGGACATATTTTTATTCAAGTGGGTTCAATCTTCCCTTAAGCATTTCTTTTGATTCATTTTGGCACAACTCTCTTGACTCTTTTGAGTATTTTACTTCTTTACAAGGGGTTATAGAGACACATTGTCACTCTTTCTTATATAATTCAAAACATTTCTCCTTTTTCTACTTTTTCCGTACATCTTTTTACTTTTGTTTTCTTTGAGTCCCCTTGTTTTTTATTCTTGTTCACATTGGACTTTCTTTTTGTCTTTTTCTTTTCTTGCTTTTTCATTGCCTTCCTTTTCTTTTGCTTTTGTACCTTTTTACCACTTCGCTTCCTTTCTTGTCTCCCCCCCAAACTTAGATATTTGCCATTACTCAAGGGAAGATTTGGGTGCCAAGAGAGGGTAATCATTTAGAACGGGTATAGGCTTGTAGCATTGGTTCTTGAAAGAAAAAGGTTTAAGGCTCAAAAGGGTTAACTAGGGATCATCTCATTGGTAGGCTATGGAATTGTTCAATTTAACATTTGGATCAAGGAGAGCCTATAATCATTTCTCAAGTCAAATTTCACCTAGGATTTCGCCTCAACAAACATTCAGGGGAAGTTCTAGACCATTGGCTCGGGACTTGATTCACATTTCGATTCCTCACCACACACACTAGGGGATTTCTAAAGACATCGAGTCCAGGGCCCACCACGACCTTAATTATGATTCAAGCACACAATGGTCCGAAAAGACCACATGATGATTGTTTGGTCAACGCAAGAGCCTCAAGGCCACGACTTTCACCATACTGAACACAACATTATGTCTTTGACCATGGGATCAAAGGCAAATGTGCTAGGCCCAAGTGAAGCTTTGTTTGAGGTACCTTTACCTACAACTATCAAAAACAAAAGGAAAATCAAAGAAACGGACTCAAACCCTTAAGAAGGTAGTCACGCCATCTATCATTGGGAAGAGCCACCCGGTTTGTACAATACTCCACCCTTGGAAAGAACCATGACATTAAGAAAACCAAGGGCTTATTGGATGCGTCAAAAACAAAACAAGAGGATGCGAGCCTAACTACAAAGCTAAAAACAATTTTTTTTTTGCGAAAATAGAAAATAGAATGAATATGTACAATAGGGGAGTAGAATATACAACAGGGATGAATACATACAGAAATGTAAAGTTATATACAGCCCAAAATAAAAAAAAATCAACAAAAACATAAACTAAGAATCTATATATACAGTCATCCAGATAAAAGTAGGGCACCCCCACGAATAAAAGCTGGCATTGTCCTCAATGCCAACTATCAAATAGGCATCAAAAACAAAGTAAAGGATATAGTAGCTCCCTAGGCCTGATCCGTCTGCATGGGATCATCAGTGGTCCCCAAGTCCTCTGTATGAACGGGAACCTCAGAGTGGTTCCTGATCTCCGCTGCTCAGCTCTGGGACTGGGGCCTGCTCCTGGACCGGCTAGATTATAGGTGCATCACTGGAGGGGGTCGCCTGTGGGTCTGCTAGCTCAATAACTACACCAACTGAACTTGGGAGCTTCCTCTTCTTCTTTGGAGGCCTGGGTGCCTGCTCCTGTTATGGCTGTGGCACTGGTGCTGCTGCTGGGGCTGGATCCCCGAATAGCAAGTCTAAAGGCATCTGGTTTTCCAATAGCTTGTCCACATCAGTCCTTATCACTCTCTCTGACTCCTTGGAAGCCCTTGACTTCCTCATCTTCTTGTGCTCCTTGGCAAGCTCCCCCAAAGCCTTGCCATGTGAATCCACCGCCTTAGTCAAGTCGTCCTGAGTCCTCATAATCTTCTCCGGATTGTCCAGGAGCTTCTTCAGTGTATCCTCAATGGACTGAGGAATCTGATTAGTGAAAGGTGCTGAGTGGGCCTCAACTGTAGCAGACAATGTAGACAACTTGGATGTTGCAACTGACATCCAGTTGTTCAAACTAGCTAGTGTCCGGCTCAATTGATGGGCCGTGAAAGGATGAGCCCGGGAAGAAGGAACCCCCGGGTCAGCTAAAGTACTGGGGCCAGTACAAGAGGAGGGTCCTGGATGCAAATCATCAACAGTGGTGGTAGCAGGCATGGTAGAAGGCTCTGTGGAGGGATCAACAGAAGACTCTACCGCAACTAGCTCCTCAGACTGGCCAGCTAGGGTAGAAACAGACGGCTTGTAATTTTTGTCCTTGGGATTGTCTGACCCCTTCAAACTATACCAGTAGAACGGAGCCACAGGTTTGACCTTGACATCAAACAGTCTCTTCTCCACCTCCAAATCCCAGAAATACATAGTGAGGGTGCTAGGAAAAGGGTAGTTCTGGTCATGCTCAACCCCCACTGCAGAAATGGTGCGGGACATAACATTGCCCACATTGATAGGATAGCCTACCATAATATAAGCAATAAGAACCGCCCGGGTAAGTGGAATAGTCTGATTATTGGTAGTCGGGTCGAGCCGACTGCACACAAAGGTCAACCACCCTCGAGGCTCGAAGTTGAAGGTTTTCCGCAGTATTTTGGCCCCTGCTTGTAACCATTCTGGAACCGTACCCAGGATTTCCAGGTATGAAGCTAACCACGGACGAACCTCCTCGCCCATTGCTAACATTTCATTGTAAAGGGACTCATCTTCCTCAATGAACCCCAAGTATTCATTCAGTGCCCTCCCTGTGAATACCACATTTTTGTTTCTCACCTTGGTCACCTTAGTTCCCTTCAAGATATGGGCCACATTGCTGTAAAATTCCTTGACCATATGCTTATTCGCCTTAAAACAATTGTCTTTAAAGGACTCCCAACCCGCTCGATCCTGAAACTGTCTATGCACATTGGGGTGTAGGGGTAGAAGGTCTTTGTCAATGAAGCTTCTCTCAAGAATCAACTTTCGTGATGGCCACCATTCACTAAACTTGTGGAACGCCACCTGGCTGGCAAATCGATCTTCCCAAACTTCATGTTTTCTAGTTCGTTAAATACCCCCAACCTGGGGCACACCACTGTCTGATACCTCATTATCACTATTAGTCCCACCTTCTGCACTCTCCCAAGATACTGAAGTTGTGGGGGAGGTGGAGTATTCACCGCTGCCTTCTGCTGAGCCATCAGACGACTCAGAAGGTACACATTGTAGGGCTTGGGCAGTATGAGAATATGGGACTACAGGAGCTGGCCCTGAGTCAGAAGAGATGTCTTGAGAGGGTACGTACTCACTCCCCGATTGGTCATCTATAACAACTTGTTTCCTTGTTTTTAGTTTAGGTTGAGGAGTGAGTTTAACTTGTTTTCCTTTTCCTCCCCGGGAGGTGTCACCTTGGCCGGGTTGTTTGGTATCTCTTCTTCGTTGTTTTACCATTGTCTACAAGCAAATGCATTTAACATTGTTAGTATAAGCACAGGCAGTTAAGCAGGTCAATGAATTAAAGTTGCAGACAACAAACAAAAATGTTGCAAACACTGCTGCAGAACCAGTCACCGCGGCCCGCGCACAAGGGAGCGCAGCCACGTTGGGGGTACCACGGACCGCGCAAAGGCTACCGCGGTCTGCGTTGATCAAGTCACAACTAAAGTACTTCTCTGAATCTAAGTATCGTGGTCCGCGTAAAATGGGTACGCGGTCGCGTTGGACCAGTGCGGACCGCACAAAAGTTACCACAACCGCGCTGGTCACAATTTATTCCTCAGTCAACCAAGCATCACAGACCGTGTGGAAGTATAACGCGGACCGCGTTAGGGCACCGCGGACCGCGCTAAGGAGACCACAGACCGTAGTGGGTCAATTTCAGGGACTAAGCTAGGGTTGCATGTTTTCTTCTATTTTTGTTCATATTTTTACCCCTACTTGTCCCTACTCAGGTACCCAATCCTTAGTTACTTTAAACTAACATGAATACTACCCTAGACTAACAAATTCGAAGAAAATCGTGAAGAAAAAGAAGTTACAAACTACTGGCAAGCAAATAAAATAAAAAAAATAAGAAAATAATTAGTCATGAATGCATGAAATGTTACTAGGATTAGGAAGAATGAATGCAATCTATCCAAAAAATCAATAATTTCAGTCTTGGAAGAGGATGAACAGTATAATTAGGGTTCTGGGTTTTCAAATTGCAAAAAGGTTAAAATGAGACCCTTGGTCTCTATTTATTGGTTCCAGTGGGACCCGTGCTCACCTACCAGCGCGGCCGCACAAAAGCAACCGCGGACCGCTGGGTTTATTTGTGTGACCCTTCAGTAATCACCATACGCGGACCGCACACAAGTGCAACGTGGTCGCGAAAGTCCTCCGCGAACTGCACTAACTTGACCGCGGCCGCGGTGAAGAACTTCAGAGAGTCCCCTTCTAAACTCATGTCGGTGTGGACCGCGCAAAGTGCACCGCGGCCACACTATAAACTTCAGAGACTATGCAATTTTCATACTTTGTTTTGCACTGCTTCAACACAATCCCTGCAACATCTCACAAACAATTAGCTCAAAAATTCCTAAGCTACAAAGAAAATCAAAGAGAAAGACATGGGTTTCCTCCCAAGAAACACCTAATTTAACGTCGCGGCACGACGCATGTTACCACTACATCACTTTAGATGAAGAAGCGCCACTACATGGCTGCCCTCGAACTTTCCAAGATAATGCTTGACCCTTTGGCCGTTAACTCTGAAGACTTCACCATTTTTGTTAATTAGATCAAGAGAACCAAACGGGGTCACGAACACAACTTCAAATGGCCCACTCCATTTTGACTTGAGCTTACACGGAAACAGCGTAGCCAGGAATTAAACAAGAAAACCATATCCCCAACTTTGAACTCCTTGCCCCGAGCATATTTGTCGTGAAGGTACTTCATTTTGTCCTTGTACAAGGACGAGCTGGAGTATGCATGGAATCTAAACTCATCGAGCTCATTAAGTTGTTCAACCCTCAGATTTGCAGCAACATCCCATTCTAAGTTCAACTTCCTCAAGGCCCACATAGCCTTGTGCTCCAATTCCACTGGAAGATGGCAAGCTTTCCCAAACACCAACCAGTACAAAGACATACCAATTGGGGTCTTGTAAGCTCTCCAATAGGCCCAAAGAGCATCATCCAATTTTTTCGACCAATCGGTCCTATTAGCATTGACAATTTTGGACAAGATACTCTTAATTTCACAGTTGGAGACTTCCACTTGACCGCTAGCTTGAGGATGATAGGGGGTGGTCACTTTGTGATTAAATCCATATTTGGCAAGAAATGAATCAAAAGCCTTATTGCAAAAGTGAGATCCCCCGTCACTAATGATAGCACGAGGAGTGCCAAACCTCGTGAAGATACTCTTTTTGAGAAATGCCACAATACTCCGGGCTTCATTGTTGGGTAAAGCCACCGCGTCAACCCACTTGGAGACATAATCTACTACCACAAGAATGTAAGTGTTTCCACAAGAGCTCACAAAAGGACCCATGAAGTCGAGGCCCAAACATAAAAAATATCTACCTCAAGAATCGTATTGAGGGGCATCTCATCCCTTTTTGAAATTCCGCCGACTCGTTGGCATTCATCACATCTTTTGACCACATCACCGGTATCTTTAAACAAGGTAGGTCAATAAAATCCGAAACTGAGTACCTTTTAGGCCGTCCTCGCCCCGCGATGATGGCCACCATAGGGTGAAGAATGGCAAGCCTCTAGGATACTCAATTATTCCTCCTCCGGAACACATCTATGGATCACACCATCCGTGCAAATCTTGAACAAGTATGGCTCATCCCAATAGAAATCCAAACTATCCCGCTTGAGATTTTTCCTTTGGTTAGAAGAGAGCTCACACGGGATTTTTCCGGTCACAAGGTAATTGGCAACGTCAGCGAACCATGGCATTCTACTCATGGACAAGTGGTCCGCCACTTGATTCTCACTACCCTTCCGGTCAACAATTTCTAAATCAAACTCTTGAATAAGAAGAACCCATCTCATCAATCTTGCCTTTGAATCTTTCTTGGTCATCAAATACCTAAGGGCGACATGGTCAGTGTGCACAATAACTTTGGCCCCCATAAGGTAAGGACGGAACTTTTCCATAGCAAAAACAATAGCCAATAACTCCTTTTCGGTGACTGTGTAGTTCCTTTGAGCCTCATTCATGGTCTTGCTTGAGTAGTATACCAGATGGAACATCTTGTTAATCCTTTAGCCTAAAACCGCCCCCACCGCCATGTCACTAGCATCGCACATGAGCTCAAATAGTAAGCTCCAATTTGGTGCGGTGATGATGGGGGTAGTTGTCAGCTTTTGTTTAAGGAGCTCAAAAGCCTCCATGCACTTCTCATCGAAAACAAACTAGGCATTTTTCTCTAGCAACTTGCACAATGGGTTAACTACCTTAGAAAAATCTTTGATGAACCCCCGGTAGAAACCCGCATGCCCAAGAAAACTCCTCACTCTTTGACAAAAGTAGGGGAGGAAGCCTTGAAATAATCTCGATCTTGGCCTTATCAACTTCAATTCCTTGCTTCGAGATCTTGTGACCCAACACTATACCTTCTTCTACCATAAAATGGCATTTTTCCCAGTTTAGAACAAGGTTGGTATCTTCACACCGAGCCAACACTCTATCCAAGTTTACCAAGCATTCCTCAAAAGAATCCCCAACGACGCTGAAATCATCCGTGAAGACCTCCAAGATATCCTCCACGATGTCGGTGAAAATAGCCATCATGCAACGTTGGAAGGTCGCCGGAGCATTATATAATCCAAATGGCATTCTAGAGAAAGTGAATGTGCTATAAGGACATGTAAAGGTGATCTTCACTTGGTCTTCCGGGGAAATTAGAATTTGATTGTACCCCGAGTAACCATCCAGAAAGCCCGACCCACAAGACGATCAAGCATTTGGTCAAGGAACGGCAACGGGAAATGATCTTTTCTAGTCACCTTGTTAAGCTTCTGGTAATCCATACAAACTCTCCAACCCGTCATTGTCCGAGTCGGAATAAGCTCATTGTTGTCATTGGTCACCACAGTCATTCCACCTTTCTTAGATACACATTGCACCGGAGAAGTCCATGAACTGTCAAAAATGGGATAAACCACACCGGTGTCAAGCCACATGATAACCTCTTTCTTTACTACTTCTTGCATAGCCTCATTTAGTCTTCTTTGATGCTCAAGTGAAGGCCTCGCATCCTCCTCCAATATGATTTTATGCATGCAAAAGGCGGGGCTTATACCCCAAATATCAGCTAGAGTCCATCCGATTGCCCTTTTTCGCTTTCGAAGAACCGCCAAGGTGGCCTCAACCTGCATGTTAGTAAGGCAAGAAGAAAGAATAACAGGTAAAGTAGAATTTGAACCCAAGAATTCATACCTGAGGTGTGGAGGAAGTGGCTTCAACTCCAATACCGGTGGCTCCTCAATCGATGGCTTTGATGGTGGAGTTTTGCGGTTTTCAGGATCTAAAGATAGCCTTCTAGGCTCATAAGAATATGAACCCATACCGTGCAATGCATTCACGCACTCCACTCTACTAGCATCGTCATTGACATCCATATTAAGAAGCACGGCCTCAAGAGGATCTTCAACATTGATCATGGAACTTGTGTCATCCACTATCACAGCTATGACAATATCCACAAATGAACACACCTCCTTGCTATTGGGTTGTCTCATTGATTTGCAAACATGGAATACCACCTTCTCATCTCCCACTCGGAATGTCAATTCACCCACTTCAACATCAACCAATGCCTTCCTCGTAGCCAGGAAAGGCCTACCAAGAATAATCGGCACTTCAAAGTCCACCTCACAATCTAATATGACAAAGTCGTCCGGCAATATGAATTTATCAACACGGACAAGAACATCATCAATTATGCCTAAGGGTCACTTCATCGATCGATCTGCCATTTGAAGTCTCATTGAGGTAGGTCGAGGTCGCCCTATTCCCAAAGTTTTGAAGACCGAGTACGGTATCAAATTAATACTAGCCCCCAAGTCACAAAGGGCCTTAGCAAAATCCGCACTTCTGATAGTACAAGGGATAGTAAAAGCTCCGGGATCCTCAAGCTTAGGTACCATTGAATGCACTATGGCACTCACTTGATGAGTCATCCTAATTGTTTCACACTCTATCGACGTCTTATTTGTAACCAAATCTTTCATGAACTTCTCATACCCCGACATTTTCTCAAGTGCCTCAACCAAAGGTACATTGATTGTGTGGCTATTCATTATGTCAATGAATATTTTGAATTTATTGTCACTCTTTTGCTTTGCTAACCGTTGAGGATAAGGTGGAGGTGGCCTAGGCAAAGGTGCCTTGGCCTTTTGTACAACCGGCTCGGGCATGTCAATCACGTGTTTCCTAGACGGGTTCACGACATCTTGAGTCTCCACCTCGGCTTCATCATCAATATCAATCCGCACATCATTGTTCACATTTTGATTAACCATATCATCAACAATCAAAGGTACATCATCATCCCGCAACTCAACATCATCATCCATAGCTTGGTTTTGCATCGAGGCATTCACATCACCGCCTTTTCCACTTATTATTGCAACTGCTATCACATGATTATTATTCCCACCCTTCGGGTTCACCACCGTATCACTTGGTAGAGCACCCTTGGGACGACTATTCAATGCTTGAGAGATTTGGCCTAATTGCACCTCCAAATTCCGGATAGATGTGTTATGCAAAGCTAATTGGGCCTCAGAATCTTGGTTCTTTTTCATCATTAGCTCGAACATGCTCTCAATTATTCCCATATCACTTCGGGACGAACTCGGACCTTGAGAAGGAAAGGGGGGTGGATTGTTCGGTTGTTGGTACATGGGGGGTCTTTGAAAGCCTTGCCCCCGGTTGCCTTGGTTCCCGCTATTGTTCCACCCTCCTTGAGTGTTGTTGTTGCACCAATTATTGTTATTGCCATTCCAGTTTCCTTGGTTGTTTTGATTACCCCAATTGTTGTTTTGGTTGTTGTTATTCCAATTACTTCCGCCTTGTTATTGATTGTTCTAATTTTCTGGAGGACGCCATTGTTGATTCGAAGAGTTGCCTCTATTCCCTTGGTAGTTATTGACATATTGGACCTATTTGCTTTGATCGTCATAGCATTCATTTGAATAACCACCACCATCATTGTTGTTGTCATATTGTTCACAATTACCTTGATGTTGTTGTCCTCTTTGCCTCCTTTTCAACATAGACACACCTTCCATTGCATTGACTTGGCGTGGGTTTTGGACTTGTTGCAATTGCGCCTTTGTCAATTGATTCATAGTTGTTGTAAGCTCGGCGATGGGTTGGCCATGATCATGTAATTCTTTGTGCAAATGGATGACCGTGGGGTCACCTTGGGGTATATGTGCTCGGCTTTGCCATGCCAAAGAGGTATTGGCCATTTCATCAAGTACATCACATGCCTCTTGGTAAGAAAGTTTCATAAAGTTCCCTCGGGCCAATTGGTTCACAATGCATTGATTCGTGGTGTTGATGCCGCGATAAAAGGTTTGTTGAATCATAGCCTCGGCCATGTCGTTATTAGGGCACTCTTTCACCATTGTTCTATATCTTTCCTATATCTCGTGTAAAGGTTCCGTTGGCTCTTGCTTGAAACCTAGAATTTCATCCCGAAGAGCTGCCATATGACTTGGAGAAAAGAACTTGGAAATAAATTTGTCCGCTAATTCATCCCATGGGAAGAAGAGCACTAGGGTCGTAGTATCACCTAAGTGGCTAATTGACGGGTAGATGTTACTAGGGATAGATTGACATATTTGGGGATTATGCTGAAACCGTTACACAATTGCATCCACTCTCACACCTCTCAATAGAGAGAGTTATTTTGCCCAATTGACTCTCTTGAGACCAATTGGATAGGCCAATGAGACCAAGCAACTAGGGTTCAAGTAGGGTGATTACTCTCTCGAGATTTAACCCGTTAATTGGGACTACCATTTCTCATGGGTCCATCCCAATTTCTTGTTGAGTCAATTTTGGGGTCATAGACTCTCTTTCTTAAGAAGAGTTAAACCCACTAAGCTTGAATCAACATTTGCAACCACCAATTCTTGAATAAAAACATAAAATCAACCCAAATAGCAAACACCCAACATCAATCTAACCCTAGATGGAAACACCCATCAATTACCCATACTAGGGTTGAGCCACAACCCTAGCTAATAGGTTTAGCTACACATAATTAAAGAAAAAACTGAAGAAATAGATGAAGAACAAAACATATTAATTAATTACTAAGACGAAACTATAATAATCTATTGTTAATGGAAGCAAAATATGCCAAAAATGGCTACAACACCAAGTGCAGCTTTCGTCTCAAGTTCCCCAGATAAAAACCGACCCTAATAATGGTAAAATGTCTATTTATACTAGGCTGGAAAAATTGGACAAAAATACCCATGCGGGGTCAGTGCGGGCCGCACCAAACAGACCGCGGCTGCACTGGCTCTTGGACTTCAATTGTTTGATAACTTGAACTGGGGGACACGGACTGCCTGGAAGTGTATCGCAGCTGCGATGGCAACTGGCACGGTCCGCGCGGACCGCGTGATCAAAAGTGCCCTTCTTTAAACCTTATGAACGCGGACCACACAAAGTAGGAGTACGGCCGCGAAGCATCACCACGGACCACAAAAAATCCTACCGCGGCCGCGTGACTTTAAGCATGAATATGTCATGTCTCTGAACCTCCTAGTGCGGCCGTGGTCACTGTTATGCGGTCGACACTAGGCCATTTCTTCTTCAATTCTCTTGGTCTTTGATACTTGAGCAGGTTTCACTACTTTTTGAGTCGATCTTTGACATTTCGTCACTTTGTCGATCAAACCTGCAATCGAGCACAACTTGTGAGCATTTTGGGACTATTTTGTATCAATTTATACTCAAAGCATAGGGAAGTAGGGGCATAAACACTTAAATATCCCAAGTTATCACTAAGGAAAGACCGGGTGCCAAGAGAGGGTTTTTTAGAACAGGTAAAGGCTTGTATCATGGTTCTTGAAAGAAAAAGGTCTATGGCTCAAAAAGCTTGACTAGGGATTTTATCATTGATAGGCTATGGAAGTGTTCAAGATATCATTCGGATCAAGGAGAGCCTATAATCACATCTTAAATCCAATTACACTTAGGATTTCCCCTAGACAAACATTCAGGGTATGTTCTAGACCAATGGCTCAGGACTTGGACTTGCAATTCAAATTCTCACCACACAAGCTATGGGGTTGCTAAAGAAATAGAGTAGGGGGCCCACAACAACCTTAGCTAAGATTTGAGCAACACAATGGTACTAAAAACCACTTGATGATTATCGACCAACACAAGAGTCTCAAGGTCACAACTTTCACCATCCAATACACAACGATTTGTTTTTGACCATAGGATCAAAGGAAAATGTGTTAGGCCCAAGTGAGTGTCACACACCAACCTCGGGACGCGTAACCGGCGCTCAATCGAGTGAACCTAACTGAGCAAGCCTTACCATACACTTCCTACCCACCTCGATATGAATAAAGAAACCCTACTTTTATCCATTTAGACAGGGAAAGACAACACATTCTACATTGATAGTTCATTTTAAACACCACATTAAACCGTAGATAAGTTAGTTTCCAAGATCCCCATAGAGTTACAACACATATGTCTACGGAGCCTCTAGATACAAAAGATGAGTTTGACAATGCCGACAATAAGGCCTCGGCTATACCTTAAAAGTGAAAGTCCACAATACAAAGATATACAATATAGCCAATTGAAGGAGAAAGGGGCTCACCAAGATCTTGGGAAGAGGGATGCTTCGCTACACACGACCAGCACTATCTGCTATGGAGCCACCTACATTCATTTAAAAAATGTAGCGCCCCTGAAAAAAGGGACGTTAGTACCATGGAGTAGTACTAGTATGTAAAACTAAACACCATCAAATTAGAAAGAACTTTCATACACAAATAAGGAAATCACAGTTATCACTCCAAAGCTTTAAACGATCACAACATTATCAACATAAAAGAATTACACAACCTTCACATCATGTTTCCATATCCTTTAGTTGGGCATTTCATACTTTTCCACATCGTTCACATTACCACCGCCATCTTGAGCAGAGTCGATCTCGTCCCGATCGGCTAGGTCATCTCCCGGAGACGTTACCAATATTCTATTCATACTTTCTAGTTACAATCATCAATGCATAACCGTCATGTGTATATGTCATGGCGCCCGATCACGGCCCGATCTGCTAGGCCGCCTTACCAAGGCGTTACCATTTTCCATTATTCATCTCACTCCAATCTTTGGTTACACATGTATTAGTTTACCGGCACTTAGGGCCACAATTTTCACATTCCATAATTCACGTTTCACATTGTTCCCATTTTCAACATTTGGTTCGTAATTCAAGAGAGTATGGCACACAAGAGCAAATAAGGTTGTAGGCGTAGATGAGACTTTAGGTAAATGGCACAACAACGCACTTCAATTTCAATCTAAGGTCTAAGCATTTTGATACATGATTCATAGTCCTTGCACCTTTTGAAATTATCAAGAATATCACGTTGATCAATTTGAGACGCAGTTTCCACGCATATAAGGTTGCAAACCAAGTCAAGTGAAATAGCAATCAATACAACAATTCTATTTAATCTTACCGTACTCACACAACCAACGATGAAGCTGAATTTCTAAAAGACGGGGTCATAGCCATACATACCTCAATAAATCTTTCCTTATTCCTTACGAAATTCCGGAACTTTTAGCACATCGATCTATTGTGTGAGAATTACAAATTAAACCGAGAATTAGAGACGAGATTGAGATTCTAGCGTTTTTGAGCATACTATCAAACACTAAAGGTGCATTGTAATCTTAGGCCCTTTTTAGAGAAATTTCTATCATTTTATACCCCAATTGCTTTCTTTTAAGTTCACTACCTCCCAATATTCTATGGTGTGATATGCATGCAAGAAATTCATTCTTATACCCATGAATTACTTCACTAGTGATCCCTTATTGCTAAGCATAGGAATAAGAGCTGAGGTAATGAAGTCTTACCTCTTGGGATGAAGATTTAGATACCCTCACTTGATTATCTTCAAAGATTTGGCAATGTTTCATGGAGTAATTTGATGGGAAGCACTTCCCTCCCTAAGACCCTCTCTCTCTCTCTCTCTAAAAGCATCAAGAA
Source organism: Nicotiana sylvestris (assembly GCF_000393655.2). Taxonomy (NCBI): domain Eukaryota; kingdom Viridiplantae; phylum Streptophyta; class Magnoliopsida; order Solanales; family Solanaceae; genus Nicotiana; species Nicotiana sylvestris. Next base: position 100,280,629 of record NC_091061.1, on the reverse strand, counting down.
AATATCTTCAAAATGAGTTATACACCGAATATATTGTTAAGGGGTCGAGTTTAAAATTTAGAAAATTGGAGCCCCGAGTCAGGTCTGCGATCGCAAATGGAAATGCGGCTCGCAGAATGGACCGCAAAAGTGCTCCCAAAATATGAACATTCTATCTGGGTATGCGGCAGAAATGCGGTCTGCATACCCATTCTACGGTCGCATAATGCACCGCAGAACTGCTACTTACAAAATCCCAAGTAAATTATGCGACGACTATGCGGTCCGCATATCGGTTATGCGATCTCATAATGGACCACATATTTAACCTCAAATTTGACTAACACACTAACTCACTTTGTGATGACTATGCCCCCTATGCGGTCCGCATACCTGATATGCGATCACATTCTCGACGGCAAAATTGCACTTCTCTGGAAAACATTATTTCATGACATTTAATGCACTGTTCAATCCAAAGGGGTCCGAACCGCAGTGAGCAAGCTCGCCACAAAGAATTTTTATGAATCCTAACACATGCTCCTAACTTGGCACCACGAGATTCGGGGTTCTGAGTAGGAAATTCACGGGGCAATACATGAAGCTTTGCTTGAGGTACCCTTACCAACTAACTACAAAAAATCAAAAGGAAAACAGACTCAAACCCTTAAGAAGGTTGTCATGCCATCCATCATCGGGAAGAGAAACTCGGTTCACACAAATTCCACCTTTGGAAAGAACCGTGACATTAAGAAAACCAAAGGCTTATTGTAAAAACTCAAAACAAGAAGTTATGAACATAAAATAAGAAGCTAAGAAAGGAAAAATACGGAAAGTAAAATGAATATGTGCAAGAGGGGATTTAGTCGAATATACAATAGTGAGAATGAATATATACATAAGAATATAACTTTATATACAGACCCAAAATAAAAAGTACGAAAGGTGCAATGAAATGATAAAATTATATACATACCAAAGATAAAAAGAAAAAAAGCATAAAATACTGTCATATATACAGTCATCAAAAAATCCAAATAGGGATAACCCCTCAAATGAAAGCTGACATTGTCCTCAATGCCAACTAACAAAAATAAGCAAAAAATAAGGAAAGAGAGGAAAAAGAAACTCCCTATGGGCCCTCTGTCTGCATAGGCTCCTGAGTCTGGGTCCCTGGGTCATCTGTCTGCTCAGGAACCTATGACTGGCTCTCTATGATTTGTGGCTCCACTGGGACTTGGGCGTGGACCTAGACTGAGTTCTGGGACTGGCTGGAGGAACCTCCCTACGGGTCCTCCAACTATATGACTGCATCGTCAGAATGGGGAATCACCCTCTTCCTCTTGGGTGGCCTCTCTGACTCTTACTCTGGCTGGGGCTGGGCTGCTGGCGCCTGGTCATGCAATAACAAATCCAGAGGCATGTGATCTTACTTCAACCTCTCTACCTCTACCCGTAGCTCCTTCACTGACTCTTTTGAAGCCCGAGTCTTTCTCATTTTCTTTGCCACCCTATCAAGCTCCTTCAAGGCCTTTCCATGAGAGTCAACAACATCAATAAACTTCTTCTGGTTATCCAGAATCTCCTTCAGAGTGTCCTCAACAGACTGTGGGACTTGAGGCAGAGGAGGTGCTGACTCGGCTGCCAACATAGTAGATAATACAGGCAGCTTAGAAGTAGCTGTCTGCATCCAGTTGTTGATGTTGGCGAGGGTCTGGCTCAGGCGGTGGGCAGTCAAAGGGTAGGCAGTGGATGATTGAATCTTTGGAGATAAAGAAGTAGAAGGTCCTGGGGCCATATCTGATGTGGTGGACAGAGGCTGAGTAGGAGCCACTACCACTACTTGCTCTTCAGACTAGCCAGTTGAAGTAGTGGCTTTGCCCTTGAAGTGCTTGCCTTTAGGGTTGTCATCACCCTGTAGGCTATACTAGGAGAATGGTGCCTTCGCCTTCACTTTTATATCAATTTTTCTCTTCTCCACATCTAAGTCCTTGAGGTACATGGTCAGGATGTTGGGGAAGGGATAAGATCTGTCACCTTCATTCACCACCCGGGTAATTACCCGGGACATCACATTCCCGATGTTAATCGGGTACCCCGCCATGATTGATGCTACCAATATAGCTCAGTGGATATGAAGTGAGTTGTCGTGGGTGGTGGGGTCTAGCCTGATACACACAAATGTTTCCCACCCTTTTGCTTCAAAGTTCAATGTCCGCCTCAGAATCTTCACTCCCATAGTCAACCAATACGGTGTGGTACCTGGGATTGCCAGGTACTCTACCAACCAAGGACGAGTAGCCTCACCCAATGCCATCTTCTTCAAATACAATTAACTCATCCTCCTCCGGGAAGCCCAAGTAATCATTTATTGTCTTGCTATCAAATTTCACCTTCAAATTCCGCACTTTGGTCACTATGGTTCCTTTTTTGATGTGGGCAACATTCGTGTAAAACTCCTTCACCAAGTGCTCATTGGCGTCCTCCACATGGCCTATGAAATAATCCCATCCAACTCTCTCCCTGAACTGCCTCAACACATTGGGGTTGTGAGGCAAAAGGTCCCGGGTGATAAATTTATGCTCAGGTATCAATTTCCTCTTGGGACACCACTATCTGAACTTGTGATAGGCAACCTCACTCACAAACCGGTCCTGCCATGCTTCCAAATTTCTGGTCCTCTCTACCCCTCCTACTTGGGGCTCACCCCTTCTACTTCTATGGGCCCCTCCCCGGATAATAAAGCTGTACGAGAGGTTGAATATTCATTACCACTGCCTGCAGCTGAGCCCTCAAACAACTCAGAATATACATGCACTGATGCTTGGTCAATGGGAGAGACTGGATGTGTATCCCTAAACGTGTTTCTCTCCGGCCAGTCAGGAACATACTCTAGCACGGAGTCTGATGATACCTCATGGGAAGGCTCATATTCACTCCCCGATTGGTCAATGGCTTTGTCAGCAGCCTTTATGAGCTTCTTGGTATTTTTTATGTTTTGTCGGGCTTGCGGGGTCAATTTGATCATACCCTTTCCTCTACCCAGAGAGGACTCTCCTCTTCCTGATTGTTTGCAAAGAACATTTAATTAAGCCTTGTTAGTATCAACATAATCAGTGAAATGCAGAATTGCAGGAAAATTATTGTAGACAGTCAAAAATTGCAAAATGCGAACCGCACAAAATGAAGTGCAGTCCGAAAGAGGCTACCACGGACCACACAAAATGCACTGCGGTCCGCACTGAGGTGGGGTTCAGACTACCCACTCTCTGAATCTATGCACCGGGACCGCATAAAATACATTGTCGTTCGCATTGAGGCATTGCGAACCACACAAAATCCATTGCAGCCGCAGTACTCAAGTGTCATCTTTCAGAACTAATTCCACTGCGGTTCTCACAAAATAGTTTTGAGGACCGCACAGAGGCACCGCAGACCGTACAAAATCCACCGCGGTCCGCGGTGAGTGCGCAACAGCAACATCAACCTAGGGTTCTAGTTTATCATATTTTTAGTCCAAATTTTCACCGATTAACAATTCCCTAGGTGTTGCATCAGTGTTGTAACTAATTATTCCTAATTAAAATAGGATTAACTAACCTTTGCTACTAAATTAAAAGAAAAACGGGAAGAAACGAAGATAAAAACTAAGAGAAAATGAAATTAAAAAGAAATTAACATAATTAAACAACTAAGAAGGAATTAAAGTTACCAGAAATGAGATGCATAGATGATTAATCAAGACTAAGTAGTTGAATTCATGCAATTTAGAGCGATTAACAGTACTTTTTAAGCTTCTAAGAGTAAAAAGATCGAAAAGCTTGGAATGAGGGCCTCAGGTCTTATTTATAGAAAAAGGACCTAGGCCCATCTCCCCTACCTACCGCGGACTGCACAAAATGGCACCGCGGTACGCGGTGATCAGAAACATGAAGCACTGGGAGATTAGCCACTACGGACCGCAAGAAATCTAGTATGGCCACAGTGGTCCACCGTGGACCGCACAAAATGCAATGCGGCCGTAGTGGAAAACTTCAGAGACCCCTCACTTTTGACAAATCACTCTGCGGTCCGCATTGTTTTATTGCCCTCGCACAAAGGCCTTTGCGGCTGCACAAAATGAAGTGTGGTCCGCATTGCAAACTTCAGAGAGTGATCATTTTTCAACTTGGTCCTGCACTGCATCAACACAATCCTACAGTATCTCACAATCAATCAGTCCAAAAATAAATCCTACACTACAAAGAAAATCAAAGAAAAACAAAAACAAAGACACATGGGTTGCCTCCCAAGAAGAGCCTAATTTAACGTCGCGACACGACACAGGTTACCATCAAATTACTTTAGATGAAGAAGTGTCACCACGTGGCTATCATCAATCTTGCCCAAGTAGTGCTTGACCCTATGCCCATTAACTCTGAAAACCTCTCCATTTTTATTCTTCAAGTCGAGTGCACCAAACGGAGTCACAAACACCACTTCAAAAGGTCCACTCCATTTCGACTTAAGTTTTCCCAGAAATAGACGTAACCGAGAATTAAATAAGAGAACCAACCACCCACTTTGAACTCCTTGCCACGAGCATATTTATCATGAAGGTACTTCATCTTGTCCTTGTACAAGGATGAATTGGAGTAGGCATGGAATCGTAATTCATCAAGTTCATTAAGCTGCTCCACACAAAGATTTGCTGCCACATCCCATTCAAGATTCAGCTTCCTCAAAGCCCATATGGCCTTGTGTTCTAACTCAACCGGTAGATGGAAAGCTTTTCCAAACACTAACCGATACAGAGACATACCAACCGGAGTCTTGTAAGCAGTCCTATAAGCCCATAGAGCATCATCCAACTTCTTAGACCAATCGGTCCTATTTTCATTGACCAACTTTGACAATATACTCTTGATTTCCCTATTTGAGACATCAACTTGGCCACTCGCTTGAGAATGATAAGGAGTAGAAACTTTGTGGTTGACACCATACTTTGCAAGCAAAGTGTCAAAAGCTCAATTACAAAAATGAGACCCCCCATAACTTATGATTGTACGAGGAGTTCCAAACCTTGTAAAAAGGCTCCTCTTGAGAAACACAACAACACTCTAGGCCTCATTGTTGGGTAAAGCCACGGCTTCAACCCACTTTGAAACAAAGTCAACCGCAACAAGAATGTATGTGTTCCCACACGAACTAACAAACGGGCCCATAAAATCGATGCCCAATACATCAAAGATATCAACTTCAAGGATGGTATTGAGAGGCATCTCATCTTTCTTTGAAATTCCACCCGCTCTTTGACATTCGTCACACCTCTTCACAAGTTCACTCGCATCTTTGTACAGAGTTGGCCAATAAAACCCACAACTAAGAACTTTGGAAGCCGTCCTCGCCCCACCATGATGGCCACCATAGGGAGAGGAATGGCAAGCCTCTAAGATACTCAAATGCTCCTCCTCTGGGACACACGTTCGGATCACACCATTCGTGGAAATCTTGAACAAGTACGGCTCATCCCAATAGAAATCCAAACTATCCCGTTTGAGCTTCTTCCTTTGGTTAGAAGAGAGCTCACACGGGATTATACTAGTCACAAAGAAATTAGCAACGTCCACAAACCATGGCATACCATTCAGCGACACCGAAAGGAGTTGTTCGTCGGGAAATAAATCATTGATCTCTAGGACATCACGAGGCCTCCCCTCCTCCTCCAAGTGGGACAAGTGGTCCGCCACTTCGTTTTCAATACCCTTCTGGTCCACAATCTCAAAATCAAACTCTTGAAGTAATAAGACCCATGACATCACTCTAGCTTTGGAATCCTTCTTCGTCATCAACTACCGGAGTGCGACATGATCAGTATGGACTATGACCTTGGCACCCATAACATATGGCTAAAATTTCTCCATCGCGAACACAATAGCTAAAAGCTCTTTCTCTGTCACCGTGTAGTTCACTTGATCAACATTCATTGTCTTGCTCGCATAGTACACCGGATGAAATATTTTGTTCACTCTTTGACCAAAAACCACCCCAACCGCAACATCGCTCGCATCACACATGAGCTCAAATGGCAAGCTCCAATTAGGTGTGCTAATAATAGGAGTGGTGGACAATTTGTGCTTGAGAAGTTCAAAAGCTTGCATACATCTCTCATCGAACATTAACTTGGCATCATTTTCCAATAACTTGCATAAGGGATTCACTACCTTCGAAAAGTCTTTGATAAATCTCCGGTAGAACCCCACATGCCCAAGAAAACTTCGAACTCCCTTGACAGAGATAGGGGGAGGGAGCCTTGAAATAACATCAATTTTTGCTTTCTCTCCCTCTATACCATGCTTTGAAATTTTATGCCAAGAACTATGCCCTCTTCCACCATGAAGTGACATTTCTCCTAATTAAGAACAAGATTGGTTTCTTCACAATGGACCAACACTCTATCAAGATTTTTCAAGCATTCGTCAAATGAATCACCCACAACACTAAAGTCGTCCACGAACACCTCAAAAATATCTTCCACTATATCCGTGAAAATGGCCATCGTACACCGCTGAAATGTAGTCGGTGCATTACACAACCCAAAAGGCATCCGAGAAAAGGCAAAAATGCCATATGGACAAGTGAATGTGGTCTTCTCCTGATTTTCCCGAGCAATCAAGATTTGATTGTACCCAGAATACCCATCAAAGAAACAATAGAAGGCATGCCCAGCAAGTCGATCTAACATCTGACCAAGAAAAGGCAATGGAAAGTGATCCTTGCGGGTCACTTTATTCAACTTGAAGTAGTCCATGCATAACCTCCAACCACTGACGATCCTGGTAGGAATTAACTCATTTTGCGAATTTGCAACCATGGTCATCCCACCCTTCTTCGGTACACATTGCACCGGCGAATTCCAAGAGCTATCAGAGATGGGGTACACAACCCCGACGTCCAACCACTTAATCACCTCTTTTTCGCAACTTCTTGCATTGCCTCGTTAAACCTCCTTTGATGTTCCAAGGAGGATTTTTCATCATCTTCAAGAATAATCTTGTGCATACAAAATGCGGGGCTTATCCCCCGAATATCATCTAAAGTCCCACCAATTGCCTTCTTCCACTTTTGGAGCACCACCAATATGGCATCAACCTGCATGTTAGTAAGACAAGAGGAAAGAATATCTGGTAAAGTAGAACTAGCGCCTAAGAACTCATATCTGAGGTGTGTAGGCAGCGACTTCAACTCCAACACTAGAGGTTCCTCAATTGAAGGTTTTGTTGGTGGGAGTCTTCCTATTCTCAAGGTCCAAAGATAGTTTCCTAGGCTCATAAGAGTAAGAGACCATTCCATGTAACTCATTCACACACTCCAGTCGGCCTTCATCACCATTTATATCAAGAACAACAATACGGCCTCTAGAGGGTCCTCCACATTGATCATTGCACTTGTATCATCTACTATCACTACCGTGACAAAGTCTACAAAAGAGCACACCTCAGAACTATTGGGCTGCTTTATTGACTTGCACACATGAAAGACCACTTTCTCATCACCCACCCGGAAGGTGAGGTCCCCTGCTTCCACATCAACTAAGGCCTTCCCAGTAGCAAAGAAAGGTCTTCCCAATATGATTGGAACTTTATAATATATCTCACAATCCAATATCACAAAATTAGTTGGCAGGATAAATTTGTCCACCCGGACAAGAACATTATCAATAATACCCAATGGTCTCTTCATAGTTCTTTCTGCCATTTGCAATGTTATGGAAGTCGGCCTCGATTGCCCATTACCCAAAGTATTGAAAACTGAGTAGGGCATCAAGTTGATACTTGACCCCAAATCACATAGAGCCTTAGCAAAGTCCGCACTCCCAATGGTGCAAGGAATGGTGAAAGCACTGGTATCTTCAAGCTTCGGGTCCATTCAATGCACTATTACACTAATCTAGTGGGTCATCTTGATAGTTTCACAATCCATGGATCTTTTCTTTGTCACCAAGTCCTTCATGAATTTAGCATAGCCAGACATTTGTTCAAGAGCCTCCACCAAAGGCACATTAATGGATAAGCTCTTCATCATGTCAATGAACATTTTAAATTGATTCTCATTTATTTTGTTTCGCGAGCCCTTGTGGATAAGGTGGAGGTGGCCTTGGCAAAGGAGCCTTGGCTTTAGGCACAACTGGCTCTGGCATGTCTATTACGTGTTCCCTAGATGGGTTCACATCATTCTGAGTCTCCACCTGGGCATCTTGAATATCAATCATCACTTCTTCATTCACATTCTCATCAATCACATTTTCAACCACCAAAGGAATTTCATCTTCTTGCGACTCAACTTCATCACTCAAAACTGCTTTTTGCTTGGAGGCATTCACATCACTGCCTCTTCCACTTCTCGTAGTCACTGCCATCACATGATTGTTCCCACCCTTTGGGTTACCTATCGTATCACTTGGTAGTGCCCCCTTAGGGCGAGTATTCAAGGATTGTGAGATTTGGCCTAATTGAACCTCCAAATTTCTAATTGAAGTATTGTGGGAAGACAACTGAGCATTAGTGTCCGCATTCTTTTTCATCATTTGTTCAAGCATCATTTCAATTCTCCCCATTTAATTGTTGGAGGAACTAGGACCTTGGGATGGAAATAGGGGTGGATTGTTCGGTTGTTGGTACTTTGGGGGCCTTTGAAAGCCTTTCCCCCGATTTCCTTGATTGTATTGTTCCAACCTCCCTGATTGTTGTTACCACCCTAGTTGTTGTTGTTGCCATTCCATTTACCCTGATTATTTTGATTATTGTTCTGATTGCCCCAATCGTAATTTTGGTTGTTGTTCCCCCAATTATTGTTCCATTGTTGTTGTTCAATGCCCCAATTGCCTTGGGGTCTCCATTGTTGTTGGTTGGAAGAATTGTCCCTTTAGCCTTGATAGTTGTTCACGTATTGTACCTCTTCATTTTGCTCATCATAACCATTATCTTGGAATCCGCCACAATCATTGTCAAATTGATCTGAACACCCTTGGTTCTGTTGACCTCTTTGTCTTCTTTTGTTCACTAGCATGTTGACACCCTCCATAGCATTTACATGGCGCGAATTTTGAACTTGTTGCAACTGTACCTTTGCTAGCTGATTCATTATAGTTGTCAGCTCTGCTATAGCCTGCCCATGCTCATGTAGCTCTTTGTGTAAGTGAGTGACCATGGGGTCACCCTGTGGCACATTGGCTCTACTTTGCCAAGCGGAGAACGTGTCAGCCATCTCGTCAAGAATATCACAAGCCTCATCATAATACAGCTTCATGAAGTTACCCCCAGCAAGTTGGTTCACTATGCACCGGTTTGTTGTGTAAATGCCCCAGTAGAAAGTCTGTTGGATCATTGCCTCAGTAATATCATTGTTGGGGCATTCCTTTGCCATTGTTCTATAGCACTCCCAAATCTCATGTAATGGTTTAGTGGGCTCCTACTTGAAGGTTAAGATCTCATCTTTCAATGTTTCCATGTGCCCGGTGAGAAAAAAACTTCGCAATGAACTTATTCGCCAACTCATCCCAAGTAGTGATGGAATGGTTGGGAAGTCGCTCAAGCCAGGTCAATGTCTTCCATCTAAGTGAGAAAGGGAAGAGTCTCAACCGAAGTGCATCCTCGGACATATTAGTTTGCTTGCTCCCCTAACAGGTATCCACGAAACCCTTGAGATATTTGTAAGGATTCTGATTGGTAGCGCCCGTAAAATACCCACACTGCTCCAGCAATGTCAGCATCATATTCGTAATTTGAAAATTTCTCGTCTGGATCCGGGGTGGGACAATTGCACTTGCATAGCCTTGGTTGGGAAGCACTCGAGGAGCCACTCTTGGAAGTGGCGGTGGAGGGTCTGGAATATTATTATTGGCATGGCGGACTCTCCTTTGTCCTTGAGGCACAATAGGGACCTCATCATCACCATTGTCATCTACATCCTCCCCCGGTGGAAGATCTCTAAGAGGTGCGTTGTTTAAGTTTGCTGTCATTTTGTACCTGAATTTGTGACACACAAATTAGTAACACAGAAGAAAAGAAGAACAATAAACAAAACTATTAAGATAGATAGCCAAAACCGATAGCTCCCCAGCAACGGCGCCAAAAAAGTGATCGAGGCCAACCCTGCACTACTACAAAGTAGCAAGAGTGGTCGAAGAAGCTTTTACTCGAGAAGGTCGAGATCGATTTCCACAGGGAGCTAGAAATGGGAATTGAGTTTCTATCTAAATTGGAGTTGCGTAATTGTTCCTAATTGCACTTCTATTCATAGTTGTTTTTTATATTACTTCTAAATTTAGACTACTAAAATGCTAAGTTAAGTTAAGTTAAGCCAAGAGTAAACTATTGAAGGTTGTCTAAATAGTTAAGAAGGCACTAGGGAAGTGACATTCTCCTAGGTGGATACTTGACAGGTTCTCGAGTCTAATGTTAGGTTGTCATATTTGGGGATTACAATATAACCATTGCACGATACTACTCACTCTATACCTCTCGGTAGTTTGAGTGATTTTGCCCTAATTGATTTTCTCAAGACCAATTGGATACGATAAGTGCAAGCAATTAAGGTTCAAGTCGGGTACTACTATCTCTAGGTTTAACCCTTTAATTGGGGCTATCAATCTCTTAAATACGCTCTAATTCCTTGTTGGACTAATTTTCCTAGACTTAGGCTCTCTTTCTCAAGAAGATCCCAAGTCAAATAGGCATAAATTAGTGTTTGCAACCACTAATCCAACATTAAAACCATAAATTAGTCCAAAAATTAAACACCCATAGACATTCAAGCATTAAAACACAAGACCCATCAAATACTCACACTAGGGTTGAGCCACAATCCTAGCTAATGGGTCTAGCTACTTATGATAATAGAAGAAAACAAAGAAATAGATAAATAAAAATCCATAATATTTAATTACAAGCTAAAACTTGAAGATTCAATGATGAAACTATTGTAAAATTACTCAAAATAGTAAAGGGACACTGTTCACGAGCGCAACTCTGCCTAAAATTATATCTGAGGACCTAAAAATGGGAAAAGAAACTATTTATACTAGGCCAATTTTTCTGGACAAAAATACCCCTATGGGGGTAGTGTGGACCGCACAAAATCAATTGTGGCTGCACTGAGGCTCTTGTCTTAAAACTTCAACTCACTGAACTTGGCCACCGCGGGCCGTATAAAATGCACCGCAGCCGTAGTGGCTTCTGTTTCGGTCTACACAAAAAGGACCGCGGACCGCATTGGCAATGTTTCCTCAAATTGGCAACTCTCTGAACCTTAACTTTGTGGATCGCATAGAATCGAATGCAGCCGCAATGAAGCCAATGCGGTCCGCATGAAATGCTTTGCGGCCGCATTGCTTGAATGTCTGAAATAAACACCTCTCTGAACTTCCTCTTTGTGGACCGCACAGAATGGAGTGCAGCCGCATTGGTCCTGTTACACTGTGCTTGGACTTGTTCTTGGTACTTGTGCATGTTTCACTCCTTTTTGAGCTGGTTTTGCGAGTTGTCACCTTGTTGATCAAACCCTGCAATCAAGTACAACATGTAATCCTTTGGGACTATTTTGTACACATTTCTAATCAAAACTCAAGTAAGAAAGAGTGTAAAATGCATCATAATCCTAGTTATCACTAATCCCCAGGAGGACCCCCAGGATTTCATTGATGATATGCACAAGACCCTCAGAGTTATGCATGCTACTGAGACCGATGGAATGGAGTTGGCCGCCGACCACCTGAAATGGGTAGCCTATTCTTGGTTTGAGTTGTAGGAGGACTCCCGTAAGGATGGGATCCCTCCAGCGAGGTGGAGTGAGTTTGCTGACACCTTCATGGATCATTTCTTGCCTGCCGAGACAAAGGCAACCCGTGCCGCTGAGTTTGAGAACCTAAAGCAAGGTAACAAGAGTGTGTGGGATTACCACACGGAGTTTGTCCTCCTGTCCAAGTATGTTATTCGTATGTTGCCCACTATGGAGGCTAGAGTGCGTCGGTTTGTGCAAGGCCTTAGCCCCATGGTTATCGATGAGGCCACTATAGCTGGCTTGAATTCTAACATGAACTATAGGAAGATGGTGGCATTTACTCATGCTACAGAGAACCATAAATTGAAGAATAGAATGGAGTGACAGGGTAGTAGTAAGGCCCGGTCTGCGGGAAACCTTGGAGATTCATTTGGTGGTAGTAGGTTAGCATTCAGGGGAGGGTCATCATGGCCATCCCAGTCTTTTGCTTAGTCTTCAGCCAGTGCACCGCCATCAGGACCCAGTTAGCAGCAGTGGAGTCATTCAAGCCCAATCAGGAAAATAGAGGACCCCACCAGCAGGGTCGATTAGGAGGGAGATTCCATCAATAGCGGAGGCCTCCATGGCCTAAGTGTGGGAATATGCACTTGGGGATATGCTACATGGACCTACCCATATTCTACAGGTGCATATTGAGGGGTCATATTCAGAAAGAGTGTCGTTCGTCCCGCCAAGGTACGGGCAGGAGCAAAACATGGCCATCCAGTTCTGCAACTACTACATCTACAACATCCCTCTAGCTCGAGGCACTCCAGCACCCGCAGGGCGTGGTGCAGCTAGGGATGGTGCGAAGAGTTCGGGAGGCCCATCCATTTCTATGCTATGAATGGTCGCTAGAGTGCATTGGCTTCTCCATATGTTGTCACCGATAAATTGACTATCCAATCTCCTTGTATATGGTATAAATCAGAAGGTCCAATTTTGTGATCATTGAGGCACCTCGTAAATACCGCCCCCAAAAGGCTCAAAGTTTAGCTCGGGTTTCGACCCCGAGGGTTCTCAATGATCGAACTCGAGGCAGTGCAAATTAGCGGCTATGATGGACTAATGGGAAGTTCCTAAGGCACATGACTAAAACTGACCAAGTCTATTACGCTAGTTCAAGCTCGTACCGTGGCATTAAATGGTTGTACCAACCTCAAATCCTTGTAACAAATACGTCTGTATTATGTTAGGATTCCCTCTCATATATAAAGGGGGCCCTTGTCATTTTGTAACATACATAATATCACTCACAACATTCAATTCAAGAATAAGAACATTCCCTGCTCTCTAACTTATATTTATTGTGTTCTATTGATTGTTCTTCATTTATTGCTCATTATTCATCATTAAGAGCTCAGATCAAAGCTCCTATAATTGTTAGTCTTTCGTTGGCCGGCCACAACTCAACGCTAAGCTCGACCTCGAGGCCTCGTATAGCTATTCGGTTTGCTTAAACATACTGCTTTCAAAGTTCTTATCTCATTTTCTAGCATTTACTACCTAACAACTAGCATAAAAATAAATCATGTATTTTTAGAACCACAAAATCAAATCTAATTATAAATACCATTTTCAAGGTAAACAGTTTGGCGCCCAACGTGGGGCTAAAATAATAGTGGTTGTTTTCTTGCTGGTTTGCTACATAACACAAGTTCTTTCACGCTTTTTCTTGTCCAAGAATCTTTGATTTCAAGCCAAAATGTCGAACTCAGTAAACGCCCATGAAAACAACGGTTTTGAGGACCATGGAGAGAATGGTGTAGATGTTCCAGGTGTTGGTGTATCACCACGAAACCCTGAAGATGCACAAGAGCCAATTCCCATAAATGTGGTCTCCCGTAATGCTCAACACATCGACATCAACTCCCACACCAACGGAAGCACATGCCAAGTGTTACACCCCGTAAGTTTAACAACCTTGATTCCTTTATATATATATATATATATATATATATATATATATATATATATATATATATATATATATATATATATATATATATATATTTGCTATGGTATTTTGAGTGGAAAACTTTTGTAAAAAAAATAATAATAAGTTTGAAAAATATAATTTTATATAGTTATTAATATTACTACTTTCGAATATGCTTTAAATTATACACATAATATGCGAAAAATTTAGGAGATTTTCTTTATTGTAAAGGTATGAATTATTATTTTTTTACACAAGAAAAAAAATTATCTTTTTACCATTTTAAGAATTAAGTGTACGAAATTTGTACACTTTATATGAGATTAGAAAAATTATAAGTTGAGAAAATATATGATTTTTACATGGATGTTTTAATGAAATAATAGTGTATGTATTTATTTTATATGGTACCACATGACCATGATAATAAATTATAAAAAATATGTTAAAAATGAGTAGTATTTTAAGTAAGTGGAGATAATTCTTAATTATATGGATAATCAGGTAATTATTAGTTAATAAGAGATTAATAAATTAATTAAGTGAATAATTGTTGAAGGGGAAATATCCCCTAACGTGGCAGCCATATAAGAGTTATCAAGTGACTCTTAAGTCATTTTTGCAAGGTGTCAACAATGAAGGCTAAAAGCACTTAGGTGAATGACAATTGTGTAGCTAATGACATGTAAGAGTTCCACTTATGTGCATTTTGTTTTAGTGCTGTGAAATGCTATTTTCTTTTCTTTTCAGGCATAGACCGTAAGCACGTGATTTTTGCCCTATATGAGAATTACTCCCAAAAAATTCAAAAAAATAAAATAATTTTCCTTGGTATGCAATTTTGTAATATTTTGTGATATTTTGAATAATTATTTGTATTGGTCTGTGTATGTTTATTTGCTAAATTAATAAAAAATACAAAAATATGTCGCATTTTGCATGTAGGATTTAATTCTACAATTTGTTAGTAATTAAGTTTGTTTACAAAAAATAAAAATTTACAAAAATAGGCATCGTTTGCATTTTTAGCATTTAATGTCCAAATATACAATTTTATGCTTAATTATTACTTAATTGTGCGTTAATTGTTATTTGGAGTTAATTTGCGCTTTTATAACTTAATTTAGTTCTTAATAATAATTTAAGTATTTTTATAATTTAGTTTTAGAGAAATAAAAGAAGAAAAGAGAGCGAAAATATAAAGAAAGTCGGAATTGGGCCTTTTCTTCGATTTCAAGCCACAGGCCCAAAAAATGGCCCAATCTTCCCAAACGACCCAGTCCATTTCGAACTGGGTCGACCCAGTCCATAACCCAACATCCTATTATCTTACATTTTACAAAAAAAAAACAAAACAAAAAAAAAAGAAAGAAGAAAAACCCTAAGAGCTAAGCCATCCGCCCCCCCCCTACTTTGGTTTCTTCTTCTCCAAACCTTCCAAACCCCACCTCCCATGGCTGCCCCTTTCAGCTTTTCTAAGCATCATCCATGGCCGCCCTGCCTATCCCCTCGACACACACACACGCACGTCACCCTCACGACCCTGGCTCGACTAAACGACCCCAGCCCTATCCGCCATTGATGAAGCTCGTCGAGCTCAAGCTTGAGCTCGACGTCCATGGTTGCCTTCAACCTCAAGTCCAAACGACCAGCTGCTACATCCATTCATCGACGACGAATGGTTCGTCGACCTCCAGCAGCCCCGCACGTTCAAATAAGTTCATGACTGTTTCTGCTTCATCTTCCTCGTCATGTCGCATCGTTTTACTGCTGCTGCGTCCTTTCCTCTTCATCGTGCTGCTGCTGTTTGGAGTCGTCACTATTGCTTCATCGCTGCTTCTGCTGCTTCGTCGTCTTTCTTCGGCACCAACGAAAACGTCAAGCTGCGTCTTCTTTCATGGCTGTTACCCGCGCCAGCTTCTTCACGTAACCAAACACGCCGCTGCTCCTTCACCTGCTGCTCGCGATCGCTGCTGCTGCCCGCCATGGACATTGCTATTTGCTGCTTCGTCCAGCTTCTATTATCACCAAACAGACCCCGTTTATTCAAGCTTTGTTCGAGTTGTCCGTGTCCGTTCGAGTTCATCGTTGCTCATTTCCGGTTAGTTGTAAGTTTCGTTTCTGTCCGTTAATTTGTTTGATATTTTTCGGATTTGAAATCAAATATGTTTGATATTAATTTCATGTTCATCGTTTTATTTTTTATTTTTTTCAGTTTGTTTTGTTTCATTTTTCTTGTTTATTTCTAGATAAAAATTGATTAGTTTATTTATAATGTTGTTAAGATTTAAGTTGAGATTCAATTAAATATTTTTCAGTTTGTTTTATTAATTTAAAAAGGATTTAATGTTAATATAAAAGAATGGTAGTTTAAATCGCTTGAATCCGAAATTTGTATAGTTTGATTTCTTGTTTATCATTTATGATTATTTCTTGAATTTGTCTCATAATCTTGTTTAAAGTTTAATACAGGAATTGTTGGTTGTAATGTTGTTAGAGTTAATTTTAAGTTCAATATTATTGAATTTAGAAATCTAAATATACTTGTTTGTTGTTATTGTTGTTGAATCTGAAAATAGATTTGTTTGTTGCTAAAAATATTGTTCAATCAAATTTTAGTTGTTCTTTGTTGTTCAATTTGTGTTCATGTGATTTGTTGTTGAAATGTTGTTGAAATCATGTTCATGTGATTTGTTGTTAAAATGTTGAAGAAATCATGTTCATGAGATTTGTTGTTTGAATTTATGTAGAAATTGGTCATATTGGCTATATTTTGGTTGAGTTTGATTAATTGATTTGTTATAGCTGATGGGGGTAATTTGGTAAATCACAGTACGTTTGGGGTAAAATAGTAATTTCAGTAAGGTCAGAGGGGTAGTTTAGGAATTGTACATTTTGGAATTCTTTATGTAAAGCATGGGGGACAAAATGTATTGGGGTAGGTTGTGATATAGTTGTTTAATATAAAGGGGGGACAAAACAAAATTTAGTGGGGAGGAATCTTGTATTTGTTTAGTGAAAGCATGGGGGACAAAATATAATGGGGTGGGGTTGATATATTTATTTAAGGTAATGGGGGTGAGTGGGAAGATAATGGGTTTGGTAGGAGAAAGTGATTGATTTTAATTGAGTTTGGGAATGTGTTATATATAGAGAGGTCTTGACACAACAGAAGAATACAGATAAGAGGAAACGAATCTAGAAAAGAAAGAGAGAAAACAGAAAATACAGAACAGAAAGAGAATAAGAGAGGGAAAAAAGGGCTGAACATTTAAGAGAGAGAAAATTCCGAAAAATATTTAAAACTTTCAAATAAAAAAAAAGAACTAAAAAAATCTTCTGCTTTCTTTCTTTGTTTGAAATCAGTATTAATTGTTGTTGTTTCATTCAAAGCTGGAAGCTTTTGTTTTTGGGATTACTGCTCTACTGGTTTGCAACTGTTGCTGGGCTGTTGTTGCTGTGCTGTACTGTTATTACTGCTGCTGATTCTCATCTTCATTTTCTTTTGCTTCCAATATCAGGTACATATCTGTAAACTCATGTCATGAAAAGCTTCAACAAGGCAAGTAAATAAAGTTTGGAATTTTAAGGATGTCTTCTACTCATTTAAATTTTATTAGTTTAAGTTTCAGTTTTGTTTTAGTTGGTTAATATAGTATTATACTTGACATGATAAACTATTAACTAATTAACCTTATGGAGTAGTAAATTCCACGATAATCTTATATGTTTTGAGGACTAGTGATGACATTTACTGTTTGAATTGTTGAGATATGGAACATGGCAGAAAGTTGGCCATTAATTACATTTTGTGATACTGTTGGTTAAGCATAGAATAGTATGGAAATACCAAGAAACTACATTACTAGCATATCTCGTCCAATATTTGATTTTGTTCAAAGCTAGATGATTGTTAGTTGTATTTTGATCATATATGGCGCAATAATGGTTATGTGTATAATCAATAGTTGAAAGGTGAATTGATATAATCCGTTACGATTACAATGTTGGAATATTGCGAACAGTTCATGATGTATGTTTGCGTTATATGTGATGTCGTCTTATTAAATCAATTGGTAGATTAGTTCTCTTTCTTAATAACAAATGGCCATAGTTATTTTGAGAGTGCGATCAACTCAATTCTAAATAAGAATTGGTTTGATTATATTTATCCTAAATTCAATCATCGTGAGCAAATTAACCAAATAATCATACATTTGGATTAAAAACAAGTGGTGTAGAAGAAGATTGGATTAATAAATTGCAACATTTTAAGAATGTATAAATAGCATTCGCTACAAATAGAATAATGCAAATTCTTCGAAAAAATATTAGTTTGTTTATCCGTTTAAATCTTTCCAAATTTTGCGTGTAATTCACTTTTTATACTAATACCATATTAACTAATAAAATGGTAAGTGTAGCCGCACGTTATTTATTCTTTATCATTAATTTCTTAAATTTGAATAATCTTTGAGAGACATAACCCATACGTGTAAAATATAACTCGCGGTCAACGCCTAATAAATTTTGAATTCTTTTTCAAGAAATTTGGTGGCATCCCAATCGGTGATTCTCCATGACTCTCACATTTAAAAATAGATGGATGCAATAAACATTTGTAGAGAATTTATATTACCATCAAGAATATTTGCATAATTAGGGATGCGTTCGCGTGACTTGATTATACTTCTAAAGGCAATTCGGATTATGCGTTTCGCGCAACTTCGAGCAAATTTTTAATAAAAGGGGTTCCTCGGAGGATGTTAAAATAATTTCATATAACCCGAGATGTGCAGTTCACTATTTAATAATACAAGGGTGATGATGTTCTTAATTTTATTTCGAACATATTTTTTTTATAACAAAAATATAAAAATATTATCAATCTTATTGTGTACACGTATGCGTGACACGATTCTCTACGTTTATAAAAAATATATAATACGAATATACGTGCGCGTGATTCGTTTCAAAGAAGGGTCTATAATTATAAACAATCTAAGGCGGTAACGAAATCAGGAAACAAGAAAAAATATATTTAGTAAATCGAGATAATTAAGCCAAGTATAAAAATGGTTAAGCGACCGTGCTAGAACTACGGAATTCGGGAATGCCTAACACCTTCTCCCGGGTTAACAGAATTCTTTATCCGGATTTCTGGTTCGCAGAATGACAAATAGAGTCATATTCTCCTCGATTCGGGATTAAAACCGGTGACTTGGGACGCCATAAAATTCCCAGGTGGCGACTTTGAAACAAATAAACAAATCCCGTTTCGACTGTCCTTTAATTGGAGAAAACTCCCTTCACCCCCCGCGGGGGCGGAAAAAGGAGGTGTGACAGCTCTGGCGACTCTGCTGGGGACTAACACCCAGAACCACTGGTTCAGGGTTTAACAATTCGAGCTTAAAATAACTGTTATAGTTGGCTTTATTTATTATCTGATGTTTACATGATATATGTCTAATGTGCTAAATGATGCTTTTACCGCTTTAATATTATCTGAATTGTGTATATACAACTGCTACGAAACCCTTCTTCTTTCTGAGTCTTCTGAATTTATGGTGTACACGTGCGCGTGGCCCACCTTTCTGTTAGAAGTCATACCAAATAAGACGAAGTTGGGACAAGTAACTAGGCCGGACAGACTTTCGTGCTCCCGGTACGTTGCCCCCACTTCGGCTCAAGCTGTCCACTTGGGTGAGTCAGGGCTAGAACAATATGCCTCAGGTTTTTTTCACTTAGAATAACTCAGCTTCATGTCGTATCCCTAGTAGGAACGATTATTTGCATCACGTGCATTTGACTTTGGAGGCTCAACACAGGGGTTGGGTCTGTCTAGGACAGGCGTACCAAAAAATGAAAATGACCATCCTGATGCATCTTACTAGCTGCTACTTGCGCATTTATTTGATTCGGACTTGTGTGTTGACTGACTTTTGAATATCAGGAATAATATTTTGAAATTGAAAAAAAAAACCAACGCCCGAATACCGTCAAAACTCTGCCGAAATTTTGAGAAAATGAAAAAAAAAAATTATTAGTTTGTTTTATTAAAAGCCAAAGAAAATAGAAAAAAAAAGTCGTTGTTCTGTCTTATTTTTCAAAAAAAAAAATAGTTTGTCTTCCTCTGAAAAATGACAATGAAAAAAAGTCTTATTTTTAAAATAATTTTTTTTATTTGTTTCTGAAAATGCCAAAATGAAAATGAAAGAGTCGTGCTTTGAAAGTAGTTTTGTTATTTGTTGCTGAAAAAGAAAAAAAAATCATGTTTTAAAATAGTTCGGTTAATTCGCCCGAACTACGCGGGTTTGATTCTCACCGGATGTGAGATACGTAGGCAACCCTCATCGGGTCCAACCCCCCTTTTTTCTAAAATAGCCAAAAACTAATAAATAAATAAAAACGTGTTAAAATTTTAATTTTGTCATAAATAAGTCGGGCGGTGTCCAACCTCCCCTTTTGCTAAAGAAAAAATAGCCAAAAACATAATATGTCAAATTTTAATTTTTTCATAAAGAAGTTGGGTGACGCTGTTTTATCAAGACATAACCGAATGTTCCCAAAAGGGACGCCGGAAGGCTGACTTTGCATAAACAGCCACCTTTTGGGTCATGTTTAAAATTTGGTCCAGTTGACCCACACAGCCTTAAAAATCTTCGTCCTCGAGACGTTGAAAGGCAGTGTTTGCAATGTTGAGTTTTCTATTTTTGAAAAATGATAAAAAGAGTCATAAATAAGTCAGAGTGATGCTGTTTTTGTCAAAAATAGCCGAATGTTCCCGAAAGGGACCCCGGAAGGCTGACTTCGCTTAAACAGCCACCTTTTGGGTCATGTTTAGGATTTTGGTCCAGTTGACCCACACAACCTTAAAAATCTTCGTCCCCGAAGCGCTGAAGGGCCGTGTTTGCAACACTCGGTTTTTATTGTAATTTGAAAAAAAACAAAGAGTCGACGGTCATGTGAATACCGTTTGGATTTTTGGTCAAAATAAGCCGAACCAGTTTCGGTCGCGTCTTAAATCGTTCTTGCCGAAATAGCCTTAGAGTATCTTTCAGTTGTCGAAAGGCTATTTTCGTAAAATAATGGACAAGTTTGTAAAGTGTCAAAATAATCCTCCCCGACCTCAAAATTCACGTGAGATTTGGAAGGGGCCACATTTGCAAAAATAGCCGTTTGGTTGCATTTGTCAAACGGGGAAAGGAAGCTGGCCTTTTTGTTTTAAGGTTATAAATCTTTAATTAGAATATGTGGGTTGTTTGGTTTTTCAGTTTATTTTAATATGTAAATTAAAAAAAATGATTAGTATTGTTTATCTTTTATTGGTCCGAACTACGCAAGGTCTGATTCGTGCGGGGTCATGATACGTAGGCAATCTCCATAAGATTCGACCACCGCTGAAAAAGAAAAAAAAAAGGAAGAAAGAAAAATAAAAGAAAGCGTAAGTGCATCGCATCTCTGATAGAATGGTTTAACTGATTAGGTGCATTGCATCTCTAATATATGATTATCTGTCAAATGCCCTGACACTAACGTGATGGCTTGCCTTTGTTGTGTTCATATATAGAAACGTGGTTGGTTGTGGTAACTCCTCCCTGCAAAGCAAATGACACAGAACCTCAGAACAGGGTGGGTCGGTACTGATGACCGACAACAATTGGTCAAACAGAACAACGGGTTGGTAGAAGAAGTGAAAATGCTGAGACAACATGTGGAAGACATGTATCAGGCATGGATAACTGGGAAAGCACCACCCCCACCACCGCCAAGCTTTTCAAACTCTGGCATTACCCATCCCCCATACTCTCAATCCCAACCCACTTACCCGAGTAGCTCCATCACTCGTCCACGCTACTCCCCTCCCCAATGCTACTTCTCTCCACGAGATTCCCAAAGACGGGCTTCACTTTCCAAATACCCAGCTCCACAGAAGGCCTATCCACCCTCACAAGCCTACCGGAAGCCCCCTGGATCAGGTTTCCGGCCCAATCAAGCATTTAGGAACGAAAGGTTGCTGAAACGAGGAAAGGCTCTCACCCCTATCGGAGTATCTTATGCAAGTCTGTTTGAAAGGCTAAAGCATGCTGGCTTGATTGAGCCGCTCCCCGCATATACTCCAGATCCACATGCAAGAAACTTTGATCCGGCAGCGCGATGCGCGTACCACTCCAATGTCATAGGGCACAACATTGAGAGTTGTCGTAATTTGAAAAAGGAAGTAGAGAAAATGATCCAAGAAGGGCGGATTGTGATCAATAACAGTGACATGGAGCACTCGAACCCTATCGAGAACTTGTTGACGGAGGTTGATGATATTGAAGCTGATAATGGTCTTGGCAATACTAATGCAAAGCTTAGTGGCTAAGATGCCAATTTTGATAAAGTAGGAGGACGCTCCGTTCCTTGGTTAGAAAGAGAGAAGCTGTTGGTGGTTTATTTTGTTGTCATTTCTATTGTCCGGATTATTCTTAGGGTTGTAATCCGAATATTGTCTTGTGTCAAACCTTCTTATCTTTCCGGTTTGTCATATCAGTTTGTTTAAGTTTTGTCAAGGCTGTGTTAGGATTTTATTCTGGTTGTTTTGTTTGTTTTATTATTCAAACCATTTCACCGGTAGTCTAATACAAAAGCCGGTCTTTTATTGTTTCCAGTCATCTTTTTGTTTAGTCCTTTTATCATTTTTGTTCAGCGCCGATTCTTGTGACATGACATGCGCACACAGTTTGGGCCTAATCTTAAAAGTTAATCATAAAACCCTCGGAAGGTAATCAAAGCATTTAAAGGAAATAAGAACGGTTTGAGATTACTTGAAGCTCGAGTCATGTGGAACTGGGGCAAGTAAAACATAAAGAAAACCGTTAAATGCAAGATTCACCAAATTGGCATGAGGGTCGTTCATGAGAATGAGAGTGTCGCCCAGCAGTGCTTTAGAAATGACAATTGAAAAAGCAAGTGTTTAACATAATTGTCAAGTCCAACACCATCGGAAGAGACTATAAATCTATGTTCAATTGTGTTGTTTGCACTTGGCATGTTTTAAAGACGGGAATGACGAAGGCATTTTGTTCTGCTACCTAAACACTTTATCCTTCGTTACCCCTTTTGAGCCTTATTTATGTTCTTTCATATCCCTCATTCGGAATCAATAACAACGACTAGGAAATACGAGCCTGGAAGGTAAAGAAAAAAAATCAAGAAAAAAAAAGAACGAAAAAAGGAAAAGAAAAGAAAGATGATAACAAAAAAAAAACAAAGGAAAGGCAAATGAAAATAGAGGAATTGGGAACTACGTTTGACCTAATTCCTCAAAGAGGATACGTAGGCGCTTCACGGCTCGGTCATAGGGTGCATAGGGTGCATAGTGTGCATGGTGTGCATGGTGTAATAAAAATTAAAATAAATAAATAAATAATCCCCAAGCAGGAAACTGGGGCAAGGGTTGCGCTTGTTGTAAACAAATATGGTTCCGAAGGTTGTAATTTTGAACCTCAAATTGATTTGTTTTTAAGCCTTTAAATACCCTTTCTTTCTAGCCTATCCAAAAACCCACATTACGGTCCAAAGAAAGACCTTCTGATCAGTCTGCAAAAGATGCCAAGTCAGACAAATGAGAGTCTTACCGGCGAACATAACATTCTGTTCCACAGCAGAAAGGACTCTAATCTCCAGCAGAGAGAGTCATACCGGCAACACTCCAAATCCCCAGCTGGAAAGTGATACAAATGAGAGAGTCTTATCGGTGAAAATCTTCACGGACACCATAAGGCGATGAAAGCTGAGAGAAAAACCCAAAATGAGAGAGGCTTGATAGTGAAAACCCTTCGGGCACTACAAGTCGAATAAGATTGGGAATCAGATGGGGAATAGTCAAGGGAAGACCTTGAAAGACGATTGATGACGAAGGATAGGCCACATATGCATGTCATGACCATTAGAGTCAGTGTTTTCATTTGATAGGTTTTTATTTATAGTTTCTTTTGTTAAAGAGTCATTTTTTCCTTTGTCTTTTATTCTGTTCCCTTTTATCTTTTCCTTTCATAGAAATTTCCCCAGTAGAGTCTGTTTGGTCAAGACCAGTGGGAAATGACTTCAAAGTAGACCATCAGCTTTCCAAGATAAGATCTGACTAGTACATCCAAGTGATATAGTCAGGAAGGAACAAGCGCGAGGCCAGTGTCAAGAAAGATATCCCCAGCAAAAGGATTGACGAGTGTCAAGAGGGATATCCTTGCCGAAATCAAAGGTTATTAAACCTCAAGACCAGAGCCCGTGGACAAAACAAGAAAACAATGAGCATGATTTGGGAAATTCATGCAAGACTAAAAGGTCGGGAAAATGCAAGTTTCCGAGCCATGCCACGAAAGAAGAGGGATATCCCCCGCAGAAAAGGATTATCCCTAGCAAATAATATCATCCCCAACAAGTTTTGGAACGCAAAGCAGGGAAGGAGAAAGGGAAAAGCCATCCCCAGTAGGAGTATCACAACCAACCACCACAGTCAAATCTTAAAAGGAAATGGCATTTATAATGGAAATGCATGCCACAAGAAAGATTGTCAAACTGGGGCATACAATTTTCTTTTCAGTTAGAAAATTTTCTGGAAATAAGGTACCCATTTGGGGAAGAATAAAGATAGCACCATGGAAGTGGTCTTTGAACCAGTTTTACCCCCAGCATAACAAGTTTTAATAAAAGAAGTTGTATCCCCAGCAGACAGAACAAAGGGATGACATTTGTGCTCAGAAAAGCAAAGAGCCATTATCATCCCCAGCAACTTCCAGAAGAATGAAGCATCGATTTGAAGGGATAAAACTCCCCAGCAGCTTTATCCTCAACAACGTTATCCCAAGAAGATAACACTTTTATCCCCAACAGTGTTGGAAAAACCCAAAAAAAAAATTGAATTTGAAGGAGGGGAAGAAAGGAGACTCCCACAGTGGTATTATCCCCAGCAAGCAAGAACAAAGCAGCGCAAAGGAAAAAGAAAAGAAAAGAAGAAATTACGAAGGTAAGTTTCTCAAATCATTGATCTTTACATTTTCCTCCTAGGATAAAAGTCCTAATCTGATGAATTTCCTTCCCGATACAATCTTGGTCCGATGAAATTTTTCTCCCAAGATAAGATATCAAATCTTAGTCCGATGAATTTTTCTCCTAAGATATCAAATCTTAGTCCGATGAATCTTTCTCCTAAGATAGAAATCTTAGTCTGATGAAATTTTCTCCTAAGATATCAAATCTTAGTCCGATGAATCTTTCTCCTAAGATCACAACAAAATGGACCTAGTTTGACGATTTATCTCCTAGAGTCACAATCTTGGTCCGATGGAATTTTTTCTCCCAAGATAAGATATCAAATCTTAGTCCGATGAAATTTTCTCCTAAGATATCAAATCTTAGTCCGATGAATCTTTCTCCTAAGATCACAACAAAATGGACCTAGTTTGACGATTTATCTCCTAGAATCACAATCTTGGTCCGATGGAATTTTTTCTCCCAAGATAAGATATCAAATCTTAGTCCGATGAAATTTTCTCCTAAGATATCAAATCTTAGTCCGATGAATCTTTCTCCTAAGATCACAACAAAATGGACCTAGTTTGACGATTTATCTCCTAGAATCACAATCTTGGTCCGATGGAATTTTTTCTCCCAAGATAAGATATCAAATCTTAGTCCGATGAAATTTTCTCCTAAGATATCAAATCTTAGTCCGATGAATCTTTCTCCTAAGATCACAACAAAATGGACCTAGTTTGACGATTTATCTCCTAGAGTCAAAATCTTGGTCCGATGGAATCTTTCTCCCAAGATAATATAATATCGCCAACCTAAAAAAGGAGTGGCATTTTATTTTCAAAATTGTTGAAATCAGGAGCCCACCTGAATAGATGAAAGACGTTTTATTTTTAAAAGTTGTTGAAATCTCGTCAGCCTAAAGAAAGGAATGGCATTTTATTTTCAAAGTTCTTGAAGTCAGGAGCCCGCCTGAAGAGAGGAATGGCGTTTATTTTTAAAGTTGTTGTTGAAGTCAGGAGCCCCCCTGAAGAACAGAATGGCGATTTATTGGTTGAAGTTAGGAGCCCGCCTGAAGAAAGGAAAGGCGTTTTATTTTTAAAAGTTGTTAAAGTCTCGCCAGCCAAAGAAAGGTATGGCATTTTTGAAAAGTTGTTGAAGTCAGGAGCCCCACTGAAGAACAGAATGGCGACTTATTGGTTGAAATCAGGAGCCCCCCTGAAGAACAGAATGGCGATTTATTGGTTGAAGTCAGGAGCCCCCCTGAAGAATAGAATGGCGATTTATTGGTTGAAGTCAGGAGCCCCCCTGAAGAATAGAATGGCGATTTATTGGTTGAAGTCAGGAGCCCCCCTGAAGAATAGAATGGCGATTTATTGGTTGAAGTCAGGAGCCCCCCTGAAGAACAGAATGGCGATTTATTGGTTGAAATCAGGAGCCCGCCTGAAGAAAGGAAAGGCGTTTTTAAAAAAGGGTTGTTGAAATCTCGCCATCCAAAGAAAGGAATGGCATTTTTTGAAAAGTTGTTGAAGTCAGGAGTCCCCCCTAAAGAACAGAATGGCGATTTATTGGTTGAAGTCAGGAGCCCCCCTGAAGAATAGAATGGCGATTTATTGGTTGAAGTCAGGAGCCCCCTGAAGAATAGAATGGCGATTTATTGGTTGAAGTCAGGAGCCCCCTGAAGAACAGAATGGCGATTTATTGGTTGAAATCAGGAGCCCGCCTGAAGAAAGGAAAAGCGGTTTTGGGTTCATCCGCCCTCGAATAGGATATTTGGGTTCATCCGCCCTCGAATAGGATATTTTGGGTTCATCCGCCCTCGAATAGGATATTTCGGGTTCATCCGCCCTCGAATAGGATTTTATTTTTTAAAGTTGTTGAAATCAGGAGCCCCCTCTGAAGAACAGAATGGCGATGTATTGGTTGAAGAGAGGAATGACATTCATTTTTAAAGTTGTTGTTGAAGTTGGGAGCCCGCCCATAGAACAGAGGCATACATTTCAGTCTTTAATTTTCAAGCATTGAACTTGGGAGCCCGCCCAGATAACAGAGGCATACATTTCAAGTCTTTAATTTTCAAGTATTGAAGTTGGGAGCCCGCCCAGATAACAGAGGCATACATTTCAAGATCAAGTCAGAGGACAATAAAACAGAGGGTTACAATAGGAATCCCCAGCAGGAAACAATAAAATTCCCCGGCACCGGGAAACAGAAGGTTGCAACAAGAGGTCACAGTACAAACTCAAGTACATGTGTCAAAAGAAGAAAAGCACCGGAAGAAATGCAAGCAGACAAGGAAGCAAGGCAACAAAAACAAATTGTACTCTAGCCTAGCTTCTTGTTTTCTTTTAAGCATGGTGTAACAAGGAGATCGGTAAGCAGTGGTAATAGCATGCAACAACAGTAACATTGCAGTCCCACGGTAGTCCCAGCTACCAAAACTTCCCGAACTACATTGACCTGATTCCTGTTTAGCCCAGGATATGTAGGAAACCTTTGAAGCAAAGGTTCGGTCAAATCTTTTTCAAAAAATGCTTCACACGGAGTACTCGGATGGGCAAAAATCGCTCGCTTTATCTTTGCACGAAAACCCTTCGTGTCTTCGGGCAAAGAGGGGCAGCTGTAAGCACGTGATTTTTGCCCTATATGAGAATTACTCCCAAAAAATTCAAAAATAAAATGATTTTTCTTTGGTGTGCAATTTTGTGATATTTTGTGATATTTTGAATAATTATTTGTATTTGTCTGTGCATGTTTATTTGCTAAATTAATAAAAAATACAAAAATATGTCGCATTTTGCATGTAGGATTTAATTCTACAATTTGTTAGTAATTAAGTTTGTTTACAAAAAAATAAAAATTTACAAAAATAGGCATCATTTGCATTTTTAGCATTTAATGTCCAAATATACAATTTTATGCTTAATTATTACTTAATTGTGCGTTAATTGTTATTTGGAGTTAATTTGCGCTTTTATAACTTAATTTAGTTCTTAATAATAATTTAAGTATTTTTATAATTTAGTTTTAGAGAAATAAAAGAAGAAAAGAGAGCGAAAATATAAAGAAAGTCGGAATTGGGCCTCTTCTTCGATTTCAAGCCACAGGCCCAAAAAATGGCCCAATCTTCCCTACGACCCAGTCCATTTCGAACTGGGTCGACCCAGTCCATAACCCAACACCCCTATTATCTTACAAACAACACAAAACAAAAGAAAGAAAGAAGAAAAAACCCTAAAAAACTAAGAAGTCATCCGCCCCCACCCCTCCTATCTTCTTCTTCTTCCTCAAGCTTCTCCACCTCCCATGGCTGCCCCTTGCAGCTTCTCCAAGCATCATCCATGGCCGCCCTGCCTATCCCCTCGACACACACACACGCACGTCACCCTTATGACCCTGGCTCGAATAAACGACCCCAGCCCTATCCGCCATTGATGAAGCTCGTCGAGCTCAAGCTTGAGCTCGACGTCCATGGTTTCCTTCAACCTCAAGTCCAAACGACCAGCTGCTACATCCATTCATCGACGACGAATGGTTTGTCGACCTCCAGCAGCCCCGCACGTTCAAATAAGTTCATGACTGTTTCTGCTTCATCTTCCTCGTCATGTCGCATCGTTTTACTGCTGCTGCGTCCTTTCCTCTTCGTCGCGCTGCTGCTGTTTGGAGTCATCACTGTTGCTTCATCGCTGCTTCTGCTGCTTCGTCTTCTTTCTTCGGCACCAACGAAAACGTCAAACTGCGTCTGCTTTCATGGCTGCTACCCGCGCCAGCTTCTTCACGTAACCAAACACGCCACTGCTCCTTCACCTGTTGCTCGCGATCGCTGCTGCTGCCCGCCATGGACGTTGCTATTTGCTGCTTCGTCCAGCTTCTATTATCACCAAACAGACCCCGTTTATTCAAGCTTTGTTAGAGTTGTCCGTGTCCGTTCGAGTTCATCGTTGCTCATTTCCGGTTAGTTGTAAGTTTCGTTTCTGTCCATTAACTTGTTTGATATTTTTAGGATTTGAAATCAAATATGTTTGATATTAATTTCATGTTCATCATTTTACTTTTTATTTTTTTCAGTTTGTTTTGTTTCATTTTTCTTGTTTATTTCTAGATAAAAATTGATTAGTTTATTTATAATGTTGTTAAGATTTAAGTTGATATTCAATTAAATATTTTTCAGTTTGTTTTATTAATTTAAAAAGGATTTAATGTTAATATAAAAGAATGGTAGTTTAAATCGCTTGAATCCGAAATTTGTATAGTTTGATTTCTTGTTTATCATTTATGATTATTTCTTGAATTTGTCTCATAATCTTGTTTAAAAGTTTAATATAGGAATTGTTGGTTGTAATGTTGTTAGAGTTAATTTTAAGTTCAATATTATTGAATTTAGAAATCTAAATATACTTGTTTGTTGTTATTGTTGTTGAATCTGAAAATAGATTTGTTTGTTACTAAAAATATTGTTCAATCAAATTTTAGTTGTTCTTTGTTGTTCAATTTGTGTTCATGTGATTTGTTGTTGAAATGTTGTTGAAATCATGTTCATGTGATTTGTTGTTAAAATGTTGAAGAAATCATGTTCATGAGATTTGTTGTTTGAATTTATGTAGAAATTGGTCATATTGGCTATATTTTGGTTGAGTTTGATTAATTGATTTGTTATAGCTGATGGGGGTAATTTGGTAAATCGCAGTACGTTTGGGGTAAAATAGTAATTTCAGTAAGGTCAGAGGGGTAGTTTAGGAATTGTACATTTTGGAATTTTTTATGTGAAGCATGGGGGACAAAATGTAATGGGGTGGGTTGTGATATAGTTGTTTAATATAAAGGGGGGACAAGACAAAATTTAGTGGGGAGGAATCTTGTATTTGTTTAGTGAAAGCATGGGGGACAAAATATAATGGGGTGGGGTTGATATATTTATTTAAGGTAATGAGGGTGAGTGGGAAGATAATGGGTTTGGTAGGAGAAAGTGATTGATCTTAATTGAGTTTGGGAATGTGTTATATATAGAGAAGTCTTGACACAACAGAAGAATACAGATAAGAGGAAACGAATCTGGAAAAAAAAGGAGAGAAAACAGAAAATACAGAACAGAAAGAGAATAAGAGAGGGAAAAAAGGGCTGAACATTTAAGAGAGAGAAAATTCCGAAAAATATTAAAAACTTTCAAATAAAAAAAAAAGAACTAAAAAAAAATTCTGCTTTCTTTCTTTGTTTGAAATCAGTATTAATTGTTGTTGTTTCATTTAAAGCTGGAAGCTTTTGTTTTTGGGATTACTGCTCTACTGGTTTGCAAACTCTTTTCCTGGTTTGTTACTGTTGCTGGGCTGTTGTTGCTGTGCTGTACTGTTATTACTACTGCTGATTCTCATCTTCATTTTCTTTTGCTTCCAATATCAGGTACATATCTGTAAACTCATGTCATGAAAAGCTTCAACATGACAAGTAAATGAAGTTTGGAATTATAAGGATGTCTTCTACTCATTTAAATTTTATTAGTTTAAGTTTCAGTTTTGTTTTATTTGGTTAATATAGTATTATACTTGACATGATAAACCGTTAACTAATTAACCTTCTGGAGTAGTAAATTCCACGATAATCTTATATGTTTTGAGGACTAGTGATGACATTTACTGTTTGAATTGTTGAGATAGGGAACATGGCTGAAAGTTGGCCATTAATTACATTTTGTGATATTGTTGGTTAAGCGTAGAATAGTATGGAAATACCAAGAAACTACATTACTAGCATATCTCGTCCAATATTTGATTTTGTTCAAAGCTAGATGATTGTTAGTTGTATTTTGATCATATATGCCGCAATAATGGTTATGTGTATAATCAATAGTTGAAAGGTGAATTGATATAATCCGTTACGATTACAATGTTGGAATATTGCGAACAGTTCATGATGTATGTTTGCGTTATATGTGATGTCGTCTTATTAAATCAATTGGTAGATTAGTTCTCTTTCTTAATAACAAATGGCCATAGTTATTTTGAGAGTGCGATCAACTCAATTCTAAAAAAAAACAAAGTATAAAAATAATGTCAATAATTTTTGCAAAATATAGAGTTAGTGTTTGCAAATATTCGCATAGGCCGAGAATAAGAATTGGTTTGATTATATTTATCCTAAATTCAATCATCGTGAGCAAATTAACCAAATAATCATACATTTGGATTAAAAACAAGTGGTGTAGAAGAAGATTGGATTTATAAATTGCAACATTTTAAGAATGTATAAATAGCATTCGCTACAAATAGAATAATGCAAATTCTTCGAAAAAATATTAGTTTGTTTATCCGTTTAAATCTTTCCGAATTTTGCGTATAATTCACTTTTTATACTAATACCATACTAACTAATAAAATGGTAAGTGTAGCCGTACGTTATTTATTCTTTATCATTAATTTCTTAAATTTGAATAATCTTTGAGAGACATAACCCATACGTGTAAAATATAACTCACGGTCAATGCCTAATATATTTTGAATTCTTTTTCAAGAAATTTGGTGGCATCCCAATCGGTGATTCTCCATGACTCACATTTAAAAATAGATGGATGCAATAAACATTTGTAGAGAATTTATATTACCATCAAGAATATTTGCATAATTAGGGATGCGTTCGCGTGACTTGTACTTCTAAAGGCAATTCGGATTATGCGTTCGCGCAACTTCGAGCAAATTTTTAATAAAAGGGGTTCCTCGGAGGATGTTAAAATAATTTCATATAACCCGAGATGTGCAGTTCACTATTTAATAATACAAGGGTGATGATATTCTTAATTTTATTTCGAACATATTTTTTTTATAACAAAAATATAAAAATATTATCAATCTTATTGTGTACACGTATGCGTGACACAATTCTCTACATTTATAAAAAATATATAATACGAATATACATGCGCGTGATTCGTTTCAAAGAAGGGTCTATAATTATAAACAATCTAAGGCGGTAACGAAATCAAGCAACAAGAAAAAATATATTTAGTAAATCGAGATAATTAAGCCAAGTATAAAAATGGTTAAGCGACCGTGCTAGAACCATGGAATTCGTGAATGCCTAACACCTTCTCCCGGGTTAACAGAATTCCTTATCCAGATTTCTGGTTCGCAGAATGACAAACAGAGTCATATTCTCCTCGATTCGGGATTAAAACCGGTGACTTGGGATGCCATAAAATTCTCAGGTGGCGACTCTGAAACAAATAAACAAATCCCGTTTCGACTATCCTTTAATTGGAGAAAACTCCCTTCACCCCCGCGGGGGCGGAAAAAGGAGGTGTGACATAGACCACGATAGGCATGTGTAAAAGGACATATTTTAGTCATCTACTTGTGACCTTGTTAGTCATTTTTCCCGTTTTTGCAATATCCTCATGAAACAATATTACTTGCAAGAATTGTTATTTTGGTTATAGTGCTCGATGTCTTTGATTTCAACCTAAATGGTTATGGATGCTGTTTCTTTTCTTAAGCAAGAGTATCTGTAGGAGAAAGCATAGGAAGTGAATTTAGGTACCATAATCACGA
The DNA here is from genome assembly GCF_000393655.2 of Nicotiana sylvestris. Taxonomy (NCBI): domain Eukaryota; kingdom Viridiplantae; phylum Streptophyta; class Magnoliopsida; order Solanales; family Solanaceae; genus Nicotiana; species Nicotiana sylvestris. The sequence goes on along the minus strand of NC_091061.1, from coordinate 100,248,355 downwards.
GAGTGTGGTAGGGGTATTAAAGACCGAGGTAATATTGGAGAAAGATATTCAGGATGAGCTTTGTTTAGGAGGGATTGCCAAGAAAATCGGCACAGGTATGTTAAGGCTATCCCTTCTTTCTTTTGGCATGATCCATACGATACGAACGGAACGTGCAAATGCACAAATTCCATGAATGACTCTATTCATAGAAGTATTAGAGATATCTGTGTTCTTGAATTTCCGTGTGTTATAATGTCTTATCATTTGTTCATAGGTCTCAAAAAAATACGAAAGTTGAAAAGAGTTTACTTTATGATATTACTCAGAGGCAAAATGGACTTATGACATTCCGAATGATTTTATTGACGTACTTTTTATGCACTGCATTCATGTGCACTGACCCATGACCAGATGACGTTATATACATGTATATATTTAAATATATGTATATGGGATATGGGAAAAGGTTACGGCGTTATATACGCATCACCACCTGATCAGCTGGTATATGATGATGATGTTGCCCACAATGGGTGAAATATGATTCAAACGACATTATATACACACACACACACACACATATATATATATATATATATATGTACTCAAACGGCGTTATATATGCGTATATATGTATATGGGATATGGGAAAAGGTTACGACGTTATATACGCATCACCACCTGATCAGCTGGTATATGATGATGATGTTGCCCACAGTGGCTGAAATATGATTCAAACAGCGTTATATACGCATATATATGTATGTACTCAAACGGCGTTATATACGCGTATATATGTAAATATATGTATATGGGATATGGGAAAGGTTATGGCGTTATATACACACCACCACCTGATCAGTTGGTATACGATGATGATTTTTCCCACAGTGGCCGGTATGATATAATGGAATGCCCTCAGAGGCTGATGATGTTATGAAACATGTACCTATGCACGACATGACATTCATACGCACATGCATGATGCTAAAAGTAATTTATGATCTACAAAGTTATTCATACATACAAGTTGAGTCATGTACTCTATATGTTTTTCATGTCTCTTATGTATTTATTTACGTGCTTTACATACTCGGTACATTATTCGTACTGACATCCTTTTTGCCTGGGGACGTAGAATTTCATTCCTGCAGGTCCTGATAGACAGGTCGAGAGCCCTCCAAGTAGGCTATCAACTCAGCGGAAGATGTTGGTGCGCTATATTTGCTTCGGAGTTGCTCGTTTGGTTAGTATGATTTAGACGTGTATTGTTTGGTATGGCGGGACTCTATCCCAACCTTTATGACATTTATGTATTCTTAGAAGCTTGTAGACATATGTCTTGTACGTGAAAGATTGTACGGCCTTGTCGGCCTATGTTTTGAATTTATAAATGATTATGTTGGCCTATTAGGCCCGTATGTCACGTGTATATGATGATGTAACAAGAAAGATACATTACATTGGTAGTCGGTTGAATAAGGTACCGGGTGCCCATCGCGGCCCATCGGTTTGGGTTGTGACACCAAGAAAACCAACAAAAAGCTTAGGAAACCCTAGTGTGAGGGGAACAATAGGTTAGCCTTCACGTTATTTTTGAGATGTTATAGGCACAACAACTGGCGTTTACTCAACTACAAATCCACAAAAAAACTCCAAGCACAGCAACACCGGAAAAGGCTCCTCGATCTGAATAGGTATCGAAAAGATCGAGTAACAACGGGTTGGAAACCGACCCCATTATTATGAAGATGCTCGAGGACCTTACAAAGAGGATAGAATCGGGTGAAAAAATGATAGAAGCTAATGACAAGAAGGCGGAAACCTACAATTCAAGGGTCAACCAGATCCCGGGCGCACCCCCGATCCTTAAGGGTGTTGATTCAAAGAAATTCGTACAAAGCCATTCCCGTCAAATGCTGCTCCAAAGCCCATCTCGAAGAAATTCAGAATGCCTGACCTTCCAAAGTACAACAGAACCTTAGACCCCAACGAGCACGTCACTGCTTACACTTGTGCGGTGAAGTGCAATGAGCTGAAGGACGACGAGATCGAATCCATCCTGCTAAAAAGGTTCGGGGAAACACTCTCGAAAGGGGCCATGATGTGGTATCATAACCTAGATCCAAATTCAATAGACCCATTTTCCATGCCGGCAGATTCTTTCATAAAGGCACATATAGGTGACATCAAGGTGGCTACAAGGAAATCCAACGTATTCAAACTCAAACAATGAGAAAACGAGATGTTGCGGGAGTTTGTATCTCGCTTCCAAATGAAGAAAATGGAATTACCACCAGTCTCTGATGATTGGGCAGTACAAGCCTTCACCCAAGGCTTGAACGAACGAAGCTCGGTGGCTTCGAACCAGCTGAAGAAGAATTTGGTTGAATACCCCACCGTGACTTGGTCATATGTCCACAACCGATATCAGTCAAAGATTAGGGTCGAGGATGAGCAACTGGGAGCCCCCTCGGGCTCGGTATATCCAAGTAGACTCCTGGTAAAGGAGCCAAAGCCAAACAAAGAAATGTACCAACCATACATTGAAGATCGAAGAAACGCCCCAAGACGAAACATACCCCAGAACGACCGAAGGACAGAATGAGGTCAAAATCCTTGGGGACTCATAAACAGTGTCGGATTCGACTGATACACCGAGCCGATAGAGGCACCCCGATTATCCGAGTACAACTTCAACGTTGATATTTCGAATATCGTATTAGCCATAAGAAAATCAAAGATACCAGGTGGCCAAGTACCATACAATCAGATCCGTCACAAAGGAACCCTAACGTGGCATGTGAATTTCATAGCACACACAGTCACATGATCGAAGATTGTAGATAGCTCCGAGAAGAAGTAGCTCGACTACTCAACAAAGGACACCTCCGAGAGTTCCTTGGTGACCGAGCCAAAAAATAGCTCTGGGGGAGAGAGGCAAACAGGAAAAACAAAACAAATGAACCACAACATGTCATCCACATGATTATTTGGGGAGTCTACATACCATAGGAACCCACAATCAGAAGAACAAAAATATCCATCATAAGAGAAAAGCAAACTCGAGGTTACATACCCGAGGATGCTCTCACGTTCAACGACGAGGACATCAAGACCCGGTCTCAGCCTCATAACGACGCATTGGTAATTTCTTTTCTTATGAATACATTTCAAATTAAATATGTACTTGTGGATCCAGGTAGCTCGGCTAACATTATCCGGTCAAGGGTCGTGGAGTAGCTCGGACTAATAGACTAGATCGTGCCCGCCTCTCGAGTCCTCAACGTATTCAATATGGTGAGCGAGACAACCAAAGGGAAAATCACCCTCCCGGTCAACGTGGTCGGAGCAACATACAATGCCAAATTCCATGTCATCGATGGAGACATGAGGGACAATGCCTTGCTCGGAAGGCCATGGATACACTATATGAGAGCAGTACCATCAACCCTTCATCAAATGATAAAGTTTCTGACAAAGGACGGAATAAAAATTGTGTACGGAGAACAGCACACAGCAAGAGAGATGTTCGTGGTGCAAGATGTAGCACCGGCATCGACGCCTTCAACATAGAAGGAGCCACAGGACAAGCAAACAGTGAAATATCAATCACAAGACACATTCTCGGCTATACCCAAATAAAACAAGCAGAGGACAGTGTCGCGTCCTCGGAGAAAACATTGAAGGCATATCGAGGCTCAAAGCGCCATCGCCACTAAGGTATAACCATCTACCTTTTTATTTACATCTTACACTAACCTTTGTGCAGATGTCCAATCAGAACAGTCAAAGCATTGTCTAGCTCGAAGGCCTTAAGGTTTCAAAGCATACGTTGCACTCTTTTCCTTTGATCGGGTTTTATCCCAAGAAGGGTTTTACCGACAAGGTTTTTAATGAGGCAACATCTATATGCTACCTAAGGAGAACTCAACAAGTATCCAAGGCTTCTGTCCAATCAACCTCAAATACTGGGGGGCATCCCCCGGGAGATCACCTCCTCGGAAAATTCTAGAATGTGCCAAAAAAGGGTCTAAATAGGAAAACGATGTATCGGTCCAAACGGTCGAATGAACCATATCTGCATAGAATAAACGAACCCATTGACAAGTAGAACATGTATACTTGTGCCAAGTAATCAAAGAATAGTTTTTCCTCCATCAAACGCTTCATGCTTTAAAGAAGTCAGCTATTTTTTACAAGAAACAGCTCCAGAGCAAGAAATTTCCTGAACACTCGGGGACTGACATCAAAAACTCGAAGCCATACGACCTCCTGGTCAGAAACTTCAAACTCGTAAGCCCTCAATGAGGCAACACCAAGTTTACAAAGAATGGCTCCAGAGCCAAAAAACTTTCGACATCTCGGGGACTGTCGTCAACTGTCATCCCATCGAGCAATCAGAAACTCAAGGCCGTAAGACCCCAATCGGGCGACCTCGAGCCCGAAAGCCCTCCATGCAGAAACACTAAAAAATGTAAGACCACCACGAGGCATTATCAACGATATAAGACCTATATAAGTAAGACCAAAACTGTAAGACCTCAAGCAAGGCATAAACCATGCTTGCACTAAGTAACTTACCTGTAAGACCTCAAGCAAGGCATGAACCATACTTGTACCAAGTAACTTATCTATAAGACATCAAGAAAGGAATGTTAAAATTTGTAAGACCTTACAAAAGGCATAATCTGGATCTTAAAGTTAAGGCTATATATACAAACTTATAAGACCCCTAAAAAGGCATATCCTCGATATAGATGCCGAAACTACTTTAGTGGGGGACTAAAAGGCTCCGGTAAAATACAATGACCACGGTCACAAGGCTATACCAGCCAAACTCACGCAACTCAAGGATGCCCGACCTTCACTATAAAATCACAGGCCTTCAATTACTTAAAAAAAACTTCGAAAAGAACCGGGTAATCAGGCTACTCTTAGCATAAGCAAAAGAGCTTCAATCATATCAGCTCCAAATAATAGGCTTTGAAACAATTCAGCCATTGAGTGAAACCTCTCGAGGTGCTCATTTATCGTTACATAATGGCTCACAATCGAGGTTTTATCAAACCGTCGAATAGTCGGGCAAACACAAAACTTCAAAAAATCTTTAGGGAGGGTAGAATAAAGCCTACAAAAAAGGTCGTACCGACCCAATGCATAAAAGCCACTGCCGCCAGCTTAAAATTAAAGGTCGTACCGACCCAATGCGTAAGAGGCACTATCGCCAACCTATATTAAGAGATTGTACCGACCCTACGCGTAAGAGCCTAAGGGCCAGCCTAAAATTCAAAAACTTAGGGGGTCAATGAGCTCAAGTCAAAATCTGACTCGGAGAACGAACCCGAAATAGTTAACTAAAAACGCCTAAGGGAAAATGCATAAGAGCCTATGAGCCAGCCTAACAAGCCCCAGGGCCGAATTATAAACCTAAGGGTTTCTACTCAAAGGCCAATTCGTCTGGCTAATCATTTACTAAACGTCAAAACTCAAGACAAAGAAAGACATACACAAGCAAATAGAAATTGGTGAAAGGAGAAAACCGAAAGGTTTCTTTATATATGCACATATGAAACAATTCAAGGCTACATTTGTAAATGCTCTATAAGAGCCCTATACAAAGAATCAAAAAGAAAAAACCTAGTCTACATCCCCCTCGGGGACTGTGGCCCGTCGGCCTCTTCCTCAATATCTCCGGTATCGGACAAAAAGAACTTGGCATCATATTCATCCGCCTTGGCCTGCGCTATCTCTTCCAAGAGATCGAAGCCCTTAGCATGAATCTCTTCGAGGGTTTCCCTCCAAGATTTGCACCGAGCATATTCATTGCTTCTGCTATCTCGATCAGAAGCACCTCTCAACTTAGCTCGAGCATCAACAACGTCTTTTAAATAGTCGACCACTTTCTTGTCGGCCTTAGCCCGAATCTCTTTAGCCCCAGCTCGAGCATCCATAACCTCGGCCTTCATCTCTAAATGCTCAGACTCGAGCCTTGCAATCCTGCTCCTCTGAACCGAGCTGTTCTCACGGGCGTTCCAGAGCTTCACTTCAAAGGCAGAAACCTTTGCCAAAGCATTCTTCTTGGTCGCAACATGGGCATCTATTTGAGCCCTTACCCCGTTGCAATCATACTTGGCCTGGCCAACCTCACCCCAAAGGCGTTCCAAATCCACTTTCTTGATCTAAAGCTGAAATATCAAAACATTAGTCTCCGAGAATAGAAGAAGAAGCATGCATTCCCTTGGAGCAAAGGTTACCTGTTTCTCAAGGTGGATTTCGTAGTTCAGGCTCCGATTCTCCTCCTACTGCAGGTATACCAGCTCATCTCTCCTCTTATCGCAAAGAAGCCTGAGGGATTCTCCCCATCAAAGGCTTTCCATAACCTGGCTTCATGGCGTAGCAGTTCAGACTTGAGCTTGTCAAAGGCCTATAAAAAAGGAGCTCAATAAGAAAGTGGGAGTGCAAAATTTAAAAACTGACACAATCGACCAAAACTCACCACGGAACAGAGACATTGAGCCTCCTCAAAGGTCAAACACACACCTACCGGTCTGGTTTCATCGGCCTCAGCAGAATCGCTCCCAATAGGAACGTGATCATTCGAGACCTCGATCACCCCTCGAAATACCTTCGACGGGAACAGAAGACGTCTACAAAGAATCCTTGTCCCTCGAAGTACCTTCGACAAGAAAAGAAGACGATGGAAAAGCAGGAATCATTTTTCCAAGGCCAAAAGCCTCGGGTGTTGTAGGCTCAATCGAGACATCTTCTCTGGGCCTCCGAGCAGGACTTGTCTCTCTATGAGCACCTTCACCCTGCGAGGGTTCTTTCCTTTTGTTATTATTCCTTAGTCTTGAAGCCGACGACCCCTCCTCCTCTCCGAGGGAGCACGATCTCACCTCATGACTTCTCCAATGCATGCGATGACGAAGTTAGTACACGTAGAGTACCCTCCAAAGAAATCCAACCATGCAACACGTACCATGGTGTTTTGCCTTACATCTACCCTTGGATAGATCTTGCCACTTACGCTCGTCATAGGTCGAGCTGGTTGCCAGCTTCCATGCCCAATCCGTCAGATCGGGGACCTCGTATAGCATCCATAGGGTTGCTGCAAAAAGAAAAAGAAAGCGTCTTTACAGAATCCGTCTCCACCATGAGAAAAAACGATAAAAACACAAGTGTACCACTTACGCGTGACGTTCCATTTCTCAGGAAATGGCAGAAACTCCACTGGGATAACATCGATAGTCCTTACTCGGATGAATCGATTCATCCATCCTCTTTCCCCGTCCTCCTTATCATCGACAATGAAGGGCCTGGTGGATTGTCATCATAAAGTTATCAGGCCCCGGCAATGAAAAGGTCAGTACAATATGATGAGATGGCTAAGGGTGAACTCGAGCCTGACTTCTTCCGCAAAGAACCTCATCATCAGCACTGTCCTCTAGAACGATGGGTGAACCTGTACCAAGGTAGCCCAATATCTTCGATAGAAGTCAAGCACGACCCTGTTGAGAGGACCCAACGTGAAGGGGTACGTGTATACGTGAAAAAACCCTATATGAGCTGTGATGTTCTCTTTCGGGGAGGCTACCTATAACACCACCTTTTCTCCCCATCCATAGTCTTTCCTCACTGCCTTGAGGTGTTCCTCTCCTATTGATAAAGTAAACCTTTATGCATGATCCCAATGGCCCTCGACATAGGGAGGACTCTCTAACAAAAGATCCATTCTCGAAACAAAGTCTTGAGATTAGCTCGCCAGATGCCGGTGATGTACCACCAATTGAGCGGGAAGAAGAGGCGGAACCCTCCTCTTATTAGTGAACAGATATGGGCGTAGCAGCCATGGCTGTGATAAAATAAGAGAAGGAAAATGAAAACTCAAGCGAAAACTTTGAATTAAAATGGTGGAAAGGCTGACGCAAGGAAAAAGAACTCTATGAAAAGGGATAGTGGCTCAAAATAGCGTAATCTTCACAAAGGGAGGAAACAAACTCATATGTAGAGCAAGCGGTTAGTGTCTTCCTACTGTGAAGGCCAATTAATTCTGACTAAGCCATTATCACTTTCGGAAAAGTATACCGACGGAACCATCCTGAGCTCTTCATGGCCATGCCATACAAGTGAAGTTGTCGTACAATGTTCAAGGGGTCAGAGGTTCCCATATCGATCAAGTTGCGAGATGGTGCCCAATCTCGATGTTGTCTGCTACCATAACTATAGGCTCTAAGGAGCCATCAATAGCAATCTAAGCCTCAAGATGGTGCCCGACCTCAAGGAGCTCTGTTAAAGGGAATATAAGCTCTAAGGAGCTTTCGATACCAATTTAGCCTCGAGATGGTTCCCGATCTCGAGGACCTTTGGTACTATAGAACTGGCCCCAAAAAGGGGTCAACCTAACCCCGAGATGGTGCCTGATCTCGAAGATCTCCATTACTATAACTATGAGCTCTGAGGATCTATCCGTATAAACCTAAGCCTCGGGATGGTACTCGATATCGATGGTCTCTACTATTGCAAGTACGGGTCATTTACCTGATTCTTTGGCCCTCGAGCTACCTGAGCCCAAGCCATTTCTCACTCGAGAGTTATTGATAAAGCCTCAAGGCTACCTTCGCCTTCATGTCAATTTAAACACTCTCTCGGCTACTTCAGCCCAGGGGGCATCCAAGTCCAAGCCTATCCTCGTCCGGGGTCTGTCTATAATGCCTCAGGATTATCTTCACTCTATGTTCAAATCAAGTTTTTAAGGCCGCCCGAGCTCGAGCCAACTCTCACTCGGGGACTGTCTGTGAAAGTCTAAATGCTATTTTTATTTTCAGGTGGTCAAGCAACTCCGTCAAATCGGACTAGGTCCAAGGAACGGCAAAGGGCCTTAGGGAAAATCATATTAACCAATCAAGAACCAAGGAAATTCCTACTCCCAAGCCCGGTATTCGGACCGCTCGATAAAGTCACGTGCTAAGATTCTTCACAAATGCAAATAAATGGAAATCCAGCACAAATCAAAGACAAATTAAAGGAATATTATTGTATTAATAAATGATAATTACAAAAGCCCACGACGGGTCCTTACACAAGATTACAAAAGCCCACAAAGGATCCTTACATAGAAATGAAGAAGCAAAAAATAACAACTAAAAGTCTAATCCACTCTCAGAGGTACATCCTTGGAAGCAATTTCTGCGAGAACCATTCCCTGGGGGACCCCATCTCGACCTTCCAAACGATGTCTTTGAGAACTTCCTCTAAAGCGGAAGAAGATGAAGAAGTAGAAAAAGATGAAGAAGTAGAAAAGAGGAAGAAGCAGAAAAAGATGAAGAAGTAGAAAAAGATGAAGAAGTGGCTAGGTAAAAAATTTGGCGAGTATAAGTCTCGCCAGCACTACTATTGGGAAGAAACTTCTTGATACATTGCACCAGTGTGGGATGCAAACGTTAGTATATGGCACTATCACACTCTATGGAAAGAAAAAAGAGTGAAGCGCTACACCAGGTTGAAGTTAAGAGAGGTGAGCAGAAGTTTATGGGTAACCTATTTTCTAATACGGGAATAGTTTGAATCCCCTCTCTCATTATTTCGGGCCAATAATAACAAACCAGTGTGATCCCACTTAGAAGGGGAAAGCTCTGATAAAGAGCCATGACATAACAGACAAGAACATTATCGTGCGACCTCACGGTCGCGGGCTTTAAATATGGGAAATAGAGTTGGATAAGAATGAACATAAGAAATGAGTTAAAGGCTGTTGAAGAATGACTTAATGAAGTTTTGGCTCAAGAAAGCTTCCATTTATAGAGATGTGGCAGTGTAACCGACAGCGCAATCAATGCCTTTAGGAAACGTATCGACATGCGTAATCAATACTTTTTGGGATATGGATCGGCGGCGATATTATCACTTTGAGAAAATAAACTGGCACTACATTGAATGCTTATGGAAATATGTACCGATGGGACGTCTCAGTTATCACAAAAGCTTATGTCATATGAATGATATCATCACGAGAGGCTTCAGGAGATCGACATCAAAATCGTTTCTTCTGATTTTTATCTAAAAAATGCGGGGACTATCTGTATACGATAATAATCAGAAGGTCAGATTTTGTGATCGTTGAGGCACCTCGTAAAGACCAACCCTAGAAGGCTCGGAGTTCAGCTCGGGGTTCGACCCCGAGGGTTCTTAATGATTGACCTCGAGGCAGTGCAAATCAGCGGCTATGATGGACTAACGGGAAGTTCCCAAGGCACATGACTAAAGCTAACCAAGTCTATTAGGCTAGTTCAAGCCTGTACAGTAGCATTAAATGGATGTACCAGCCTCAAATCCTTGTAATAAATGTGTTTGTACTATGTTAGGAATTCCTCTCATATATAAAGGGGACCCTTGTCATTTTGTAACATACATAATATCACTCACAACATTCAATACAAGAACAAGAATATTCTTTGCTCTCTAACTTAAACACATTCTCCCTTTATTTTATTACTTACATTATTGGGTTCTATTAATTGTTCTACACTTATTGCTCATTGATCATAAAGAGCTCAGATCAAAGCTCTTATAATAGTTAGTCTTTCATCGGTCGGCCACAGCTCAACGCTAAGCTCGACCTCGAGGCCCCATATAGGCCAGCTCGATGCCCCTTATAGGCCAGCTCGAGGCCCCGATTCTCAGCTATTCGGTTTGCTTAAACATACTGCTTTCAAAGTTCTTATCTCATTTTCTAACATCTACTTCCTAACAACTAGCATAAAAATAAATCACGTATTTTTAGAACCACAAAATCAAATCTAATTGTAATTACCATTTCAAGGTAAACACTCATGATGTGTGTGCTTTATTAATCCCAGTTCCATTTTGTCCTATGTTACCCCTCATGTTGCTATGGAATTTGGGATAGAACCAGAATAACTTCATGAGCCGTTCACAGTATCTACTCTAGTTGGTGAGTCTATTATGTTCACGCGTGTTTATAGGAATTGTGTTATCACGATGCGCGAACGGGACACCATGGCCGATCTCATTGAGTCGGGGATAGGATTTTGATGTAATAATGGGGATGTATTGGCTTTATTCATGTTTTTCCAAGATGGATTGTCGAACTAGAACTATGAGGTTTGAATTTCCAAATAAGCCAGTTGTTGAGCAGAAGGGGGTAATGTGGTGCCAAAAGGTAAGTTTTTCATGGACCATAAGAGCCTTCAATACATTTTCAAATAGAAGGAATTGAATTTGAGGAAGAGAAGATGGCTGGAGTTACTCAAAGACTATGATATCGACATTCTATATCATCCGGAAAAAGCCAATGTTGTGACAGATGCTCTTAGCCAGAAACCTATAGGTAATTTGTCTCACTTGGATGCACATCAGAGGCCGTTGGCTAAGGAAGTTCACCGGTTAGCGAGTTTAGGAGTTTGTCTTGTGGACTATAATGAAGGAAAGGTAATTATGCAAGATAGGGTTGAATCATCGCTTGTTGTAGAAGTCAAGGAGAAGCAATATAATGAATCATTGTTGGTACTGTTGAAGGAGGGTATTCATAAACATAAGACCACAGCCTTTTCTTTTGGCATGTATAATTGTACACTACGGTACCAGGGGCGACTATGTATTCCAAATACAGACGGTCTTTAGGAAAGAACCATGGCTAAAACTCACACTTTTAGGTATTCCGTGCACCCATTTTCTACAAAGATGTATCACGATCTTAAGGAAGTCTACTGGTGGAATGACATAAAGAGGAACATAGCAGACTTTGTGGCAAAATGTCCAAACTTTCAACAAATGAAGGATGTGCACCAAAGGCCTGGTAGGTTAGCACAAAACATAGAAATTCCAATGTGGAGGTGGGAAATGATTAATATGGACTTCGTAGTAAGACTACCACGCACTCCACGCATGTTCGGCTCAATTTGGGTGATTATGGATTGACTTACGAAATCAACACACTTCTAGCTAGTTAAATCTACTAACACAGCGGAATAGTATGCTCAGTGGTATATCAAGGAAATAGTCAGGTTGCATGGCACTGCAATTTCTATCATTTCTAATCGAGGGGCACAGTTCACAGCTAACTTTTGGAAGAAATTTCAGCAAGGTTTGGGTACCCAGGTGAATCTTAGTATAGCCTTTCATCCGCAGATCGACGAGCAGGCAGAGCGAACTATTCAGATGCTTGAGGATATGTTATGTGCTTGTGTTCTTGACTTCAAGAGTAGTTGGGATGATCATTTTCCACTCATTGAATTTTCCTACAACAACAATTATCATGCTAGTATTCAGATGACACCATTCAAGGCATTATATGGTAGAAGATGTAGATCTCCCATTTGGTGGTTCGAGATTAGGTAAGCTGAATTGATAAGATGAGACCTCATGCATCAAGCTATGGAGAAGGTCAAAATTAAGAAGCGGTTGAAAACTGCTCAGAGTCGTCAAAAGTCTTATTCTGATGTTTATCGTAGGGATTTGGAGTAAAATGAAGATGATTGGGAATTCTTGAAGGTCTCCCCATGATGGGTATAATGCGGTTCGGAAAGAAAGGGAAATTGAGTCTGAGGTATGTCGGACCGTATAGAATCATCTAAAGGATTGGTCAGATGGCGTACAAGCTTGAGCTACCACCTGAGATGTCATTAGTGCACCTGGTATTTCATATGTCTATGTAGAAGAAAGTAGTTGGAGATCCATCGTTTATCGTACCAGTTGAGACTATTGAGGCTAATGAAGAACTGTCATATGAAGAAATTTTAGTTTCCATTCTTGATAGGCAAGTCTGAAAGTTGAGGAATAAAGAAATTGCCTCCGTGAAAGTGCTATGGCAAAACCAACAGGTTGAAGAAGCTACTTGGGAGGCCGAGGGAGAGATGAAGAAGAAGTATCCTTATTTATTTGAATAGCTATGTTATCTCTTTATGAAATTGTCACCTATGAATTTTGTATCACTTGTTCAGTTGATGTAAAGGTTTTCCTTTTTGGTTGTATGTTGCTTATAAGACCACGATTGGTATTGTTTTGTGTTATGTTACGTTATTGAATCATGTATATTTTGTTAGGATGTGCTTATGAGGTTCTCTGACAGGTGAATAGGCCCAGTTACAAAGGAAACTCTGGCAAAATTTTAGGAAATTCTGGGAGTTAGTCATAATTTGGGACTGCTGGTGTGTAGTATGGAAGATGAGTCACATTGGATGCTAATAGTGAAATTTGGCCATCATTCGAGGACGAATGATCTTAAGTGGGAGAGGATGTAAGGCTCCGTAAAATTTTAGCTAAAACGATGGATTTCGTGGTGCCGAGATAGACTTATGTATTAAAGACTTTAGAGATTCGCGGTACGAACTTTTTGGGTTGAACAGTGTGTTGAGGATTTAAGGAAAATGTTGGTAGGAAAAGGCATTTTATGCAGCCCACTATGCGGCAACAGAATCACTTTGGAGGTCGCAGAATGGCTTCAGAATGAAGCAGAAACTTGAGCAAAATTGTGGGACCAATTCGCGGTCCACTATGCGATCGTACAACGATTTTCGGGCCATACACTGATCACATTTTCAGCATGGAAATTTTTTGGAGGGATGTTCTGCGATGCAATATGTGGCCGAAGAACAGGCCGCAGAGTGGGGCAGACTTGCCTAGTTCCGGAGGGCCATTTCGCGGCCCATCCTGTTCTGGAGATTTGAGCAAAAAACTTATACTTTTAGAGTGAGAGAGTGCCCTAGAGTGGGAGAGTGATATTAAACAAATTATCCTTGAATTCTTGCTCAAATCTTTGAAGAATAACAAGGAAAGTACACTAGGTCTTTATCCTAGAGGTAAAATTCTATACCCTAGCCCTTAATTTCCAAAATTAACTAAAAATGGGTAATTAGAAAGATAATTCTTGGGTACGGGGGTTCTTTATTTTGCATGCATGTGTTGTCAAAGGGTGTAGGAAGGTTATGAACTAAAAATAGTAAAGAATAGGTTGTGGGATGATAAAATCCTCCATAAAAGGACCTTGAAACCTGAATGCACATTTAATGCTTGATAAAATGCTCAAATGAGCTAGAACCATGATCATCTTCCTAATTTTGGTTCAATTTGCTATATTTCTAAAATAGATTAAAGTTGCTAAGAATTCCGGAACATTTTAGAGTTTAAGGAAGCTCAATTGAGGTATTTTGGCTAAACTCCTTTCTTAGAATTGAATTCTGTAGTGTTCATGTAAGTCATATAAGACCCGAGTTGATATGTTCAAAGTGTGGGGTGTATGTTATAAATGTTACGACTTTAAATTAAGTTTGAATGAAGGTTATCTTGCCAAATTATGTGAAAAATCTCTATATCTAAGACTCTTAATTGCTCACATGTGTACCTAAAGTCTTGAATTGAAAAGTTTTGTTGTTGATAATGATGATGATGTATGAAAGTAAAAAGGGGAGCATGAAAATATAAAATACGGCCAAGTTCGAAGAATGATATTATAATTGTGGTCATTAATGCCAATTAATTGAAAAGATGTTAAAGAAGTATAAAGTGAGATGATTGATAGAAAAGGGTAATGTCTCGGGTGAGATGTCCTAGCCGATCGAGCCGTGATCAGATGCCATATCGCACACATGATGGTGATTATGTTGGAAATTGTAATTGAAATGGTGATTCTGGTTGATGTCTCAAATGAGGCGGCCTAGCCGATTGGATCGTGATCGGACTCCGTGCTAAAAGTACGGTGGTATTGTGAAGGAAGGTATATTGGTACTAAAATCTCCCAACCTAAATACATGGAAATCTTCTTGAAAACTTATGTGGTTCTTAACTTGATGTTTTGGTATTCTTTGAGGCTTCTATTGATGTCATTATTGTTCCCCATTGTATTATTATTCATTCTATTGAGATGATGTTTAGTTATACATACTAGTACTATTTGACTGTACTAACGTCCCTTTTGTTGGGGGCACTGCATCTTTAATGGATGCAGGTGGTTCCACAGCAGGCAACATTGATCATTGATAGCATAACACCCTCCTCTCAGCAGACTTGGTGAGCCTTACTTCATTCTGGGGTTATACATCTTTTGTTCATTATGTTATCATACCTTGAGGTATAGCCGGAGCCTTGTTGCCAGCACTACTATTGCACTCTTTGTAATAATTAGAGGCTCCGTAGGCATAGTGTGGGTTGTATATAGGTGCTGGGAAAGTCAAGAGAGTTATGTTATATTTGAATCGCTTGTTCCATTTTAGACTATGAGAATGTGCGTACTTTGAGACATGAAAAATCAAGTAACTAATGAAAATGATTTGGTATTGTATTCATGTAAGGCCCCATGAAAACTTGAACTCAAAACCCGGTAGTTCGGACCTTTTGTACTAATCTATGCTATAAAAAGGTCAAGAAATACTGTTTTCCAGAAAATGCGATTCTGCGGTCGAGAATGCGGTCGCATATCAGGTATGCGGACCGCATAATTGCCGCAAAGTTAGTCAGTGTGTTGGTCGAATTGGAGGTTAAATCTACGACCTGATATGCGATCGCATAACCGATATGCTGACCGCATAGTCGTCGCATATTTCCCTTAGGATTTTTGTGAGGGGCAGTTCTGCGGTGCATTATGTGACCACAGAACGAGTACGCAGACCGCATTTTTGCCGCATACCCAAGCAGTGTGTTCAGATTTTGGGAGCACTTTTGCGGTCCATTCTGCGGACCACATTTCCACTCTGCGATCGCAAAGTGCGATCGCATACCTAACCCGAGCTCCAATTTTCTAAATTTTAAACCCGACCCTTTTTCAATAAAACACCCCAGCACCTTACTTTAACCTATTTTCTGAACAAAACTAGAGAGAGGGAAGAGAGGATTCTTGAGAGAGAAAGTCATGTCTCCATCAATTTGATTTTTCAAAGTCACTCGGGCCGGGTAATTTCAAGTAATTGTCTTCATCTCCGTTCTTGAAGGTAAAATCCCCAACCCTTTTTCATTGTTTTCAAATTTAAACAAAAAGGGGGACTCACATGCGTTAATTCTTGAAAATTGAAGTTGAGATACACATACATGTCCTTTAAAACCTAGAATCTAGTAAGAGAAATTGGGTAGAACTAAGGATTTGCAAAAGAGGGGTTGGAAACCTAAGTAAGTTCGGGATGAGTTTGTGAACTTCAATTCTATGTTATATGTGCTAACTTGTGAAGTAGATTGACGGTACTAGGCTGTTGGTTAATTGAAAGTAGAAGTTAAAAAGGGAATTCGACTCCAAGTATGTATGGCTAACTTTAACCTTTGTAAAGTCACCTTGTTGGAGTACGGGTAATTGGTATGTGTTACTTATGTGTACTATTTGTGAAATTCCTGTGATTAATGTGCCTTGAACGTTATTGGTTAAGTTTTCTGTTATTGTGGTGTGAGTAAAATGGCAATAACACAAGTGCGTGTGGTTATGAATGTGTTACGTGGTAAGAGCTATGGAACAAACGATGGAAGAAATCGTAATTGATACAATTGAAACAACTGTGTCAATATCATACGTGACTTTTTATGGGCAATTATCATTGTGACTTGAATTGTGTATGGGTTATTGTATATGTTGGAATTGGTATTGATGTTTATGAGCACTCTTTATGAATTGTTGTTGTTGTTGTGTGAAATATGATTGTCCGGTGGGATCGGGTTGCGTGCCGCAACACGAAGTAAATAGGTGTGGGTTGTGGTGATAAGGGTGACCGAGGTAATAAGGGTGGCCGAGGTAATAAGGGCGGAAAAGTGATCAAAATCACTATTGAAATAAAAATATGTGAATGTTGTGAAACCATTGATGTGATGAAATAATGTTGAAAGGGGAAAATGAGAGATTGTGGAGTTGTTTGGCTCTGGTTGTTCCTTTCATATGCATTTGATTATTGATTCTATTACTGTTTGTTATTTGTGTACTTCTTGATTTTACTTGGGGTAAAGTTTGTTTATACATACCAGTACAATTCAAATGTATTGACGTCCCTTTTGTCGGGGGCGCTACATTCGTGTTATGATTGTAGGTGGTTCCATAACAGGTACTTCAGCCTACCGACAGTAGCACTCCTTTACCTCCCGTCAGCTGAATTGGTGAGCCCCTTTCCTCTCGGGGCCCTGCGTGGCTCATGCCGCTTTTCTTCCCGGAGTCTTATTTTGGTATTTGTGTAAGGTATAGCCGGAGCCTTATTACCGACATTTCCGTATTATTTTTTAGTTATATTTAGATGCTCCGTAGACAGGAAACGTGGGTTATGTACTTATGTATTTTGGGCAGTATAACTGGTAAACCATGCTAAGTAACTATGCATGTTATGTAAATCTCGTAAGAATGTGTTTAAATTTATAAATGGCTATTTCACTGGTTAATGGGTGATGGAAACGCAGGGTATCACATGGAATAGGAAAGGCACCCAGGTTCGCTTGGCTGGGGGTTACCCAGTCGAGCGCCGGTCGCGCCCCTTGGTTTTTGGGGTGTGACAAACTTGGTATCAGAGCCTAAGTTTTTAAAGTGTCCTAGGATGTCTCTGAGCCGTGTCTAGTAGAGTCCTCCTTATCGGTGTGTTGTCGAACACATCTATAAGTTGGAGGCTACATGGGCATTTAGGAAATTACCTTCTTCTTTGTTACTCTATATCATGTGGTGAAGTGAAAAGTGGAAGTATTTACATCTAACTCGTGCTCTATTCCAAATTTTCAGTAATGGCACCTAAGAAGAGAGCTAGACTTGGCCTCGGGGCCAATGCCACCCCAAGTGTGGCTGTGAATCATATACCCGATGTCGTGGGTGAGAGTTACTCCCCCATCTCGAATCTGCCTGGCCCATCTATTCCAGATCCAAGTATTCCTGTTCCAGCTGCGGCAGAGGGTGCTACCATCCCTCCCGCTGATATTCCTGATCTTGATGCAATTCCAGCTTCGGGTCCCTGGGTTTCTGATGGGGACCTTAGATGAGCCATCCATATGTTGACCTAGTTAGTGGCCGCTCAGGACCAGAAATCTCATGATGCCCCTGCGCCCCCCAGCGGACAGGGGGATTCCGCCAGCTCTAGAGTCAACTAGTTTCTGTGGTTGGCCCCTCCAGAGTTCACGGGCACAAACCCAGAGGCCGATCCGCAGGATTTCCTTGATGAAATGTATAAGACTCTTCGAGTGATGGAGGCTACAGAGACGGAAGGGGTTGGGTTGGCTTCATATAGGTTGAGGGGAGTAGCGTATTCGTTGTTCGAGATGTGGGAGGATTCCCGTAGGGAGGGAAGACCTCCGGCTATATGGGATGAGTTTGTAGATGCATTCATGGACCACTTCTTGCATGCCGAGACAATAGCGGCCCGTGCCACAGAGTTTGAGATCCTCAACCAGGGCAGTATGAGTGTTTGGGAGCACCACATGGAGTTTGTGAGGTTGTTTAAGTATGCTCCTCAGTTAGTGTCGACCATGGATGCTCGAGTTCGGCGATTCGTTCAGGGTCTTAGTCCTTTGGTGGTGAATGAGGCTGCTACAGCGGCCTTACACTCAGATATGAATTATGGGAAGATTGTGGGGTTCGCTCAGGCCACAGAGGCTAGGAAGTTGAAAATACGGGCAGAAAGGGAGAGTAGCAGCAGGGCCCGATTAGTAGGTCACTCAGGGAGACCAGTTCCAGGGAGAGGGCCATCAGGGCCGTCCCAGTCATATGCCCAGTCCTCAGGAAGCACACCGCCATCGATGCACAGTTATTAGCAGGGCAGTCACTTGAGATCAGGTTCAGACAGTAGGAGACCCCATCATTTCAGTCATCCCGGAGGGAGATCACTGCAGCAGGGGAGGGATTAATGCCCCAAGTGTGGGAGGTTCCATTCTGAAGACTTATTATTTGGATATTCCGGTGTGTTATAGATGCGGGGCGAGAGGTCATATCCAGCGGGACTGTCATGCTCCCAGTCAGGGCATGGGTGGGGGATTTGCTCAGTCATCCGGTTCTTCAGCTGCCCCATCATTCGTGCGTCCTCCAGCCCCCGCAGGAAGCGGTGTAGATAGGGGTGGAGCTCATGATAGAGGTTTATCCAGCCGGTTATACGCCTTGAGTGGTCGCCAGAGTGCAGAGGCCTCCCCATATGTTGCTACAGGTATCTTGTCTATTCAGGCCATTTATTGTTATGCTCTTATTGATCCGGGGTCCTCTTTGTCTTATGTCACCCCATTCATTGCTTCAAGTTTTGGGGTAGAACCCGAACTGCTTCATGAGTCGTTCTCTATATCGACTCCGGTTGGTGATTCTATTACAGCCACGCGAGTTTATAGGAATTGCGTTGTCATGGTATGTGGTCGTGCTACCACGGCCGATTTTATTGAGCTTGAAATGGTGGATTTTGATGTGATTATGGGAATGGACTGGCTTTATTCACGCTTTGCTAAACTTGACTGCCGAATGAGAGTCATGAGGCTTGAGTTCCCTAATGAGCCAGTTATTGAGTGGAACGGAAATTGGGTGCCGAAAGGTAGGTTTATTTCCTACCTTAAGGCTTCGAAGATGATTAGGAAGGGGTGTATCTACCATTTGGTCTAGGTGGCGGACACCACTTGAAAAGTGTCTGTCCCCGAGTCCGTGCCAGTCGTGAAGGTGTTTCTTGAAGTGTTTCCGGATGAGCTTCCAGGGAACCCGCCAGATAGGGAGATTGATTTCGGGATTGATGTATTTCCAGATACATGACTAATATCTATTCCACCATACAGAATGGCGCCAGCGGAGTTGAGGGAGTTAAAGGAATAGCTGAAGGATTTATTAGAAAATGGGTTCATACGGCCAAGTGTGTCACCGTGGGGTGCCCCGGTTCTTTTTGTCAGAAAGAAGGATGGGTCGCTCCGGATGTGTATTGATTATCGGCAACTTAACAAGGTCACCATCAAGAATAAATATCCTTTGCCTCGGATAGATGATTTGTTTGACCAATTGCAAGGTGTGAGGTTCTTTTCCAAAATTGATCTACGGTCCGGGTATCACCAATTGAAGATCAGAGAACATGATATTCCTAAAACCGCTTTCAGAACTCGCTATGGTCACTTTGAATTCTTGGTCATGTCTTTTGGGCTAACCAACGCCTCGACAGCTTTCATGGATCTTATGAATCGGGTCTTCAAGCCATTTCTAGACTCCTTTGTGATTGTTTTCATTGATGACATCCTTGTTTATTCACGGAGCCGGGAGGATCATGCCAATCACCTCAGGGCAGTTCTGCAGACCCTTTATCAGCATCAGTTGTATGCTAAATTTTCAAAATATGAATTTTGGTTGGAGTCCGTTACCTTTCTGGGCCATGTTGTTTCCAGTGAAGAGATTCAAGTTGATCCTCAGAAGATAGCAGTAGTAAAAGATTGGCCTAGACCCACGACCCCGACGGAGATCTGTATCTTTTTGGGTTTAGCAGGGTATTATCGGAGGTTTGTGGAGAGATTCTCTACCCTCGCCTCCCCTTTGACTAAGTTGACGCAAAAAGCAATTAAGTTCCAATGGTCCGACGTTTGTGAGAAACGTTTTCAGGAATTGAAGTCGAGATTGACCGTGCCGGAAGGCATGAAAGGATTTGTGGTTTATTGCGATGCCTCCAGGGTCGGTTTGGGGTGTGTGTTGATGCAACATGGGAAGGTTATAGCGTATGCTTCAAGGCAACTCAAGAATCACGAGAAGAATTATCCGACGCATGATTTGGAGCTTGCGGCAGTTGTATTTGCCTTGAAAATATGGCAGCATTATCTTTATGGGGTCCATGTGGATGTGTTCTCGGACCATAAGAGTCTACAATATTTGTTCAAGCAGAAGGAGTTGAATTTAAGGCAGCGGCGGTGGTTAGAATTGATCAAGGATTATGATATGGACATTTTATACCATCCAGGAAAGGCGAATGTGATGGCCGACGCTCTCAGTCGGAAGTCCCTGGGTAGTCTGGCTCATTTGGGAGCGGATCAGAGGCCTTTGGCTCGTGAGATTTATCAATTGGCCAGTCTGGGGGTTCGTATTTCGAGCTCAGACGAGGGGAAGGTTATGGTGCATAATGGAGCAGAATCGTCACTGGTAGCGGAAGTCAAGGAAAAGCAGCTCATTGATCCAACATTAGCACAGATGAAAGAGGCAGTATTGAATAACAAGACTTCGACATTTTCACTCGGTCGTGAGGATGGTGTATTACAATGTCAAGGTACGCTATGTGTTCCAGATGTGGATAATCTTTGGGGGAGGGTAATGGAGGAGGCTCATAATTCCAGGTATTCTGTGCACCCAGGTTCTACGAAAATGTATCGTGATCTCAAGGAAATTTCTTGGTGGAACAGTATAAAGAGGGGTGTGGCGGACTTTGTATCTAAATGTCCGAAGTGTTAGCAAGTAAAAGCTGAGCACCAGCGGCCCGGTGGGTTAACTCAGCTTGTGGAAATACCAATGTGGAAATGGGAGATGATCAACATGGATTTCGTGGTAGGATTACCTCGCACTCAATGCAAGTTCGACTTAATTTAGGTAATAGTGGATCGACTCACCAAATCAGCTCACTTTTTGCTAGTCAAGTCCACGGATACTGCGGAACAATATGCTTAACTGTATATCAAGGAAATAGTAAGGCTTCATGGCACTCCACTTTCTATTATTTCAGATCGAGGGGCCCAGTTCACAGCTAATTTTTGGAAGAAATTTCAGTAAGGTTTGGGTACTCAGGTGAATCTCAGCACGACTTTCCATTCGCAGACTGACGGTCAAGCGGAGCGGACTATTCAGATGCTTGAAGATATGTTACGGGCTTGTGTCTTGGATTTTAAAGGTAATTGGGATGATCACTTGCCACTTATAGAATTTTCTTACAATAACAGCTTCCATGTTATTATTCAGATGACTCCGTTTGAGGCATTGTACGGGAGGAGATTTAGGTCTCCGATTGGATGGTTCGAAGTGGGTGAAGCAGAATTGTTAGGGCCAGATCTCGTGCACCAGGTATGGAAAAAGTTAAAATCATTCTGGAAAGGCTGAAAGCTGCTCAGAGTCGCCAGAAATCTTATGCGGACATTCGTCGAAGAAAATTAGAATTCCAAGTAGATGATTGGGTGTTCTTGAGGGTATCTCCTATGAAGGGAGTCATGCGATTTGGGAAGAATGGGAAGTTGAGTCCTAGATATGTCGGGCCGTATCGGGTCACTCAAATGATAGGACAGGTGGCCTATAGACTTGAATTGCCCCCTGAAATGTCATTAGTGCACCCGGTGTTCCATGTGTCTATGTTAAAGAAAGTAGTTGGAGACCCATCCACCATCGTGCCAATCGAGGCTATCGAGGTCAATGAAGAGTTATCATATGAAGAAATTTCGGTCGCTATTCTTGATAGGCAAGTCCGCAAATTGAGAAACAAGGAAGTTGCTTTAGTTAAAGTGCTATGGCAAAGTCAACAAGTCGAGGAAGCCACGTGGGAAGCGGAAAGTGAAATGAAAGAAAAATATCCACATCTGTTTGAACAAGTCTAATAGTGATCGTGCGAACTCTTGTCTCTAAGTAAATTGATGTTGTGTTCAATCTGGTGCAAAGACACCCCATATTTTTTCCTAAATGCTTTACTATTGTAGCTCCTCAAGTTGTGCAAGAATTGTATGTGTTGTGATTAATTGAGTCATGTGCAAGCCCCTTTTTGGTAAGTGAAAGTTTTGTAGGAACTCATGTGATAAGTGAATGATTAAAGGTAGTGTAGATTGTAATGATTAATTGAAATGCGTATAGTGTATTGAAGTGGTTGGACTGTATGGAACTCATTAAAGTGGCCAAATTATGTGCAGGTGTTGAGGTAATGAATTGTATACCAGATATAGGGATAATAGGGATAGCGTAATGGTGCTTGGAAATAATGTTTTGGGGGCTCTCTGACAGGTAGATAAGTCTAATTACAAAGGAAACTCTGGCAAAATTTCAAAAAAGGAGTTTGAATTTCATGTTTTCAAAACCAACCGATTTCCAAAATGCTCATTCAAGGACGAATGATTTTAAGTGGGGGAGGATGTAAGGCCCCGTGAAATCTTGTACTCAAAACCCGGTAGTTCGGACCTTTTGTACTAACCTATGCTATAAAAAGGTCAGGAAATACTATTTTCTAGAAAATGCGATTCTGCGGTCGAGAATGCTGTTGCATATCAAGTATGTGGACCGCATAATCGCCGCAAAGTGAGTCAGTGTGTTGGTCAAATTGGAAGTTAAATCTGTGACCTGATATGTGATCGCATAACCGATATGCGGACCGCATAGTCGTCGCATATTTCCCTTGGGATTTTTGTGAGGGGCAGTTCTGTGGTGCATTATGCGACCGCAGAACGAGTACGCGGACCACATTTCTTCCGCATACCCAGGTAGTGTGTTCAGATTTTGGGAGCACTTTTGCGGTCCATTCTGCGGATCGCATTTCCACTCTGCGATCGCAAAGTGCGATCGCATACCTAACCCGGGCTCCAATTTTCTAAATTTTAAACCTGACCCCTTTTTCAATAAAACACCCCAGCCCCTTATTTTAACCTATTTTCTGAACAAAACTAGAGAGAGGGAATAGAGGATTCTTGAGAGAGAAAGTCTTGTCTCCATCAATTTGATTTTTCAAAGTCACTCGGGTCGGGGAATTTCAAGTAATTGTCTTCATCTCCGTTCTTGAAGGTAAAATCTCAACCATTTTTCATTGTTTTTAGATTTAAACAAAAAAGGGGTCTCTCATGCGTTAATTCTTGAAAATAGAAGTTGAGATACGCATGCATGTCCTTTAAAACCTAGAATCTAGTAAGAGGAATTGGGTAGAACTAAAGATTTGCAAAAGAGAGATTGGAAACCTAAGTAAGTTCGGGCTGAGTTTGTGAACTTCAATTCTATGTTATATGTGCTAACTTGTGATCTACATTGACGGTACTAGGCTGTTGGTGAATTGAAAGTAGAAGTTAAAAAGGGAATTCGACTCCAGGTATGTATGGCTAACTTTAACCTTTGTAAAGTCACCTTGTTGGTGTACGGGTAGTTGGTATGTGTTACTTATGTGGACTATTTGTGAAATTCCTATGATTAATGTGCCTTGAACGTTGTTGGTTAAGTTTTCCATTATTGTGGTATGAGTAAAATGGCAATAACACAAGTGCGTGTGGGTATGAATGTGTTACGTGGTAAGAGTTGTGGAACAAACAATGGAAAGAAATAGTAATTGATACAATTGAATCAACTGTGGCACTATCATATGTGACTTGTTGTGGGCAATTATCATTGTGACTTGAATTGTGTACGGGTTATTGTATATGTTGGAATTGGTATTGATGTTTATGAACACTCTTTGTGAATTGTTGTTGTTGTTGTGTGAAATATGATTGTCTGCTGGGATCAGGTTGCGTGCTGCAACATGAAGTAATAAGGTATGGGTTGTGGTAATAAGGGTGGCCGAGGTAATAAGGGTGGAAAAGTGATCGAAATCACTATTGGAATAAAAATATGTGAAAGTTGTGAAACCATTGATATGATGAAATAATGTTGAAAGGGGAAAAGGAGAGACTGTAGAGTTGTTTGGCTCTGGTGGTTCCTTTCATGTGCATTTGATTGTTGATTCTATTACTGTTTGTTATTTGTGTACTTCTTGATTTTACTTGGGGTAAA
Source organism: Nicotiana sylvestris (assembly GCF_000393655.2). Classification (NCBI taxonomy): domain Eukaryota; kingdom Viridiplantae; phylum Streptophyta; class Magnoliopsida; order Solanales; family Solanaceae; genus Nicotiana; species Nicotiana sylvestris. The sequence continues at coordinate 100,223,754 of NC_091061.1, read as the reverse complement.
GTTTGTTTATACATACCAGTACAATTCAAATGTACTGACGTCCCTTTTGCCGGGGGCGCTACGTTTGTATTATGATTTTAGGTGGTTCCATAACAGGTACTTCAGCCCACCAACAGTAGCACTCCTTTACCTCCCGTCAGCTGAATTGGTGAGCCCCTTTCCTCTCGGGGTCCTGCGTGGCTCATGTCGCATTTCTTTCCGGGGTATTATTTTGGTATTTGTGTAAGGTATAGCCAGAGCCTTGTTGCCGGCATTTCCGTATTATTCTTCAGTTGTATTTAGAGGCTCCGTAGACAGGAAACATGGGTTATGTACTTATGTATTTTGGGCAGTATAACTGGTAAACCACGCTAAGTAACTATGTATGTTATGTAAATCTCGTAAGAATGTGTTTAAATTTATAAATGGATATTTCACTTGGTTAATGGGTGATGGAAACGCAGGGTATCACGTGGAATAGGAAAAGCACCCAGGTTTGCTGGGCTGGGGGCTACCCGGTCGAGCGCCGGTCGTGCCCCTCGGTTTTTGGGGCGTGACAATTCATGACCTCCCTATTGTCTAATTAATGCGGATATGTTTTCTCCTTGTTCATGAGTGAGTTTGGGTAGAAAGTATCTAAAAGTATTGCTCGACAGGATTTACTCGGTTGAGCCCCGATCGTGTTTCCCGAGTTTGTGTCATGACACCGGGAGAGGCTAAGTTATTAGGCATGAATCTGGTTTGAGATGCTTTGAATTAGGTAAAGATTATCTAGGATCGACTTCGTATAGCCTAATCTAGATAGAAGAGTTATGCGGATCAGAAGGTTCGTGATGTTGCATTCATGGTTAGAGAGCGGGTCTTGCTCCAGGTTTCATCCATGAAGGTTGTGATGAGGTTCGAAAAGAAGGACAACTTGAGCCCTAGGTATATTGGACCTTTTGAGAGGATTGGAAAGGTGGCCTACAAGCTTTCCTTGCCACCTAGTTTATCTGCGGTTCATCCGGTGTTCCATGTCTTTATGCTCCGAAAGTATTATGGAAATTCGTCTCATGTTCTAGACTTCAGCACAGTCCAATTAGATGAGGATTCGACTTATATTGAGGAGCCTATGGCGATATTGGATAGACATGTCCAGAAATTGGGATCAATGGATGTTGCTTCAGTGAAGGTTCAACGGAGGGGTCATCCTGTCGAGGATGCGACCTGGGAGGCCGAGCAAGACATGCATAGTCATTATCTTCATCTATTCAACACTTCAGGTATGTCCTTATGCACGTTCAAGGACGAACGTTTGTTTTAAGAAGGGAGAATATAATGACCCGATTGGTCGTTTTGTGAAATTGTGCCTAGTTACCCTTCTATTTCTGCATACTTGTGTGTTTACGATTTTATAAATTTTGAGCTTGGTTAGTTTCGTTCTGGGAAACTTTCGGGTTTATTTGGACCCTTGATTTTTTACTTAAAAGTTTAAGAAAGAAAATGTTGACCAAACTTTTACTTTAGCGAAACAACCCTGGAAATATATTTTTATAGCTCCATATCGTGATTTTGAACTTGGGCGTATGCCCAAAATTGAACTTGGAAGTCTGTAAGTTGATTTGTGTTGATTTACCAAAATTTGGCAATTAAAATTTTAAAAGTATTATCGTAGGTTGACTTTTAGCTATCGAGTTCAGAATTTGATTTTGGGACTTAGAATAGGTCTGTTATTGTATTTAGAACTTTCTGCAAAATTTGTTGTCCTTTGGAATTGATTTGATAGGATTCAGATGTTTAATTGTAATTCTAGAAGTTCTTGAAAATTTCCTTGAATTTCATGCATTTTAGAGTTCAATTCATATTTTTAGATGTTATTTTTGTGTTCTGATAAAGCGAGCGAGTTTGTATGATGTTTTTAGACTTGTGTGAATTTTTGATTTGGAGCCCCGAGGGCTCGGATGCATTTCAGACATAATCCGAAATGTTTTGGACTGAAGTTGGAAAATCTGGTGTCTGGTGCTTTGGTATTGTAATTGCGAACACCAGAGTCGCATTTGCGAAGGTGACAGAAGGTGGCAGTTGTCGCAAATGTGACCTCCCCTTCACATTTGCGAAGCAAACATGATTCTAGATAAGTTTACATTTGCAAACTATTGTTCGTTTTTGCGATGTACCTCGAGTTTGCAATTGTGAAGACTCCATTGCAATTGCGATGAATACTGAGTCTGTCAGGGTTCACAAACGTGAGTCGTGGTTCGCAATTATGAGGGTTCACAAATGCAAACCCTGTATCACAAATGTGACATCTACAGCTGGTTAAAGGGCTAGGAGACGGGATTTTTAAACTCATTTCTCATTTTTGAACCTTAGGCTCGGTAGGAAGTGATTTGGAGAGGGGATTTTCACCTACAAACCCTGGGTAAGTGATTCTAATATATATCTAATAATATTCCATCAACATATCTTAGATTTTAACATCAAAATCGTTTGAATCGAAGTAAAATTTTGTGAAACTTTGGGAAAAAAATTTGAAAAATAAGAAATTAAGGTTTGAGAGTCAATTTGGACTCAGATTTTGAAACTAATCACATGTCACAACCAAAAACCCATAATAGGTTGCGATGGCACCTAACGTCGCCATTAGACAAGCCCGCAAGTGAAACTACAATTTATTTACCCCTTTTTAACATTTAAAACAAAAGTTTTAAAATAACAAAATATGTAAAATCTCATGCGACCGAACATACTCTTTTCTTAGCAAAATACCAGCATAATAAGTACATCCACTATAGTGATAGAAATGATAAGTAAATCAGAAATGCTAAAAGTCCCCAAAACCTGGCGCCACAAGTACATGAGCAATCTAGAGAATATGCAAACTTAATACGACTACTGTCTGAAAGTGATAGACAGAAATAATAAGCAGGGTAGAGGGAGACTCCAATGCTGCAGATCATAGCAAGGCAAGTGGCTCACCAGTCTCCTAGAGGATTTGCTACGCACCCGCGTGACCACTAGTAGTACATGCACATTCAGTGCAGAAGTGTAGCTTGAGTACGGAAAATAATCCGTACCCAATAAGTATCCAGTCTACCCTCGAAGAAGTAGTGATGAGGGGTCAATTTAACACTTACTAGAGGTCAAATAATAATGGAAATACATAAAGTAGACAACGTGTGTGTACGACAAGTAGCAACGAAGAAAATAAAAGTAACTATAGTAATTCCACACATGAGCCTATATCAAATCCCTAAACCTGTCATAATCGGCCTTGAAGGCGCTAACTCATTAGTTACCATACAAAATCCAGTTTCAAATTCATTAAGCATGAAGTTGCCGAGGCGAACGACCCGATCCCATAGGAATAGTGGTACTTAGTACTGTTGAGGCGAACAACCTGATCCCATAAAAATAGTATTACCCAATTGCGAGGTGAACGACCTGACCCCATAAGAGTAGTGTTACCATCATGCCAAGGTGAACGACCCGATCCCATAAGAGTAGTGTTACCGTCATGCCGAGGTTAACAGCCCGATCCATAAGAGTAGTGTTACCATCATGCAGAAGCAAATGACCCTATCCCATAAATGTTCTGTTACCATTATGCTGAGGAGAATGACCTGATCACATAAGGGTAGTGTTACCATCATGTGAGGTGAACGTCCAGATCCCATAAGAGTAGTGAAATTTACCTCGCTCTCGAAAACACTTGCGGTACGAGAAGACACAGATTTATATTTTATCAAGTATTTCCCAATTTTTCTAAAGTAAGAGACTAAGTCGGTATCTTTAATCAAAATTTTCCATTTTAGTCCTAATCAAGATAATTAATACACATGATACGCATAAAATAGCACAATAAAAGGCATGATGTGAATCTATATCTACCCGGACATATTATGAATATAGCTACGTAAAGACTATCATCACCCCGTGCGTATGCAGCTCCCCTCAACAAGTAACACACAACAATAAACACACCTAAGGGAATAAGTTCCCTCTTACAAGGTTAGGCAAGAGACTTACCTCGATTCCAAGTCCTCAATTTGGCTCTTCAACCTCACTAGAACTTCTCAAACGATGATAAGGACTCCAAAACATCCAAAAGTCGTATAAACTATTAATTATACTCTCAAAAGTTCATAATTTATCCATTAGAGTAATTACCCAACCCAATTTGGAAGATTTCTAAAATTCACCCCCAGCCCACGTGCTCGGATTCCGGAAATTTTCGAATACACGAAGTCAATTATATATCTTATTCCCAATTACATATTCAATTTTGTGGTCAAATCTTATTTTTTTTACCAAACCCTAGGTTCTAATAAAATCTCACAATTTTTTTCCCCTTAATTTCATGGTGAATCTACCCATAATAAGTGTATTTAACTCAAGAATTGATAAGGTTCACTTACCAGTTGATTTTGATGAGAACCCCCCATAAAATGCTCTCAAATTCTCTCAAGACCAAGTGAAAAATGAGGGAAAAGGGACCAAGTCCTACATAATCAATTCTGCCTGGCGATCTTTGCTTCTGCGGGCATAGGTTCGCACCTGTGGAGATACATGCACACATGTGCATGCGCTTCTGTGGAAATTGGGCGCATCTGCGCATTCGCGCTTGTGGAGGGACCTCCTCTCTTGTGACCCTAGGCCTTTCTGGCCTCATCCACATTTGCGACCAATTTCCTCACAGCTGCGAGCTTGCAGATGTGGAAAGAACCTTGCATCTACGATCACTGCCAAGCTCACTCAAGGCTGCTTATGTGATCAATTCTCACGCACTTGCGTGTCCGCACTATTGGCCAAACCCTCCGCAGGTGCGATGATACCAGAACAGTAGCACTTCCAGCAAATCAATAGAAGTCCCAAATGATATGATTCAATCCGAATTACACCCGGGGCCCTAGGGCCCTGTATGAGTACCAACGAGTTCCAAAGCACATAACGGACCTACTCGAGGCCAAAAATCACTTCAAACATCAATTTTATAAATTGCAACCCCATTCAAGCCTATTAAAACTATGAACATACGGCTTCCAAAATCACGCCGAATCATACCAAAACAACTCCGATTAACCTCAAATTTTGCACACAAATCATACATGACATAGCGGTCTTATTTAAACTTCTGAAATCAAAATCCGACCCCGACATCAATAAAGTCAACTCCCGGTCAAACTTCTCAATCTTCCAAACCTTGAACTTTCTAACTTTCGCCAATTCAAGTCGAAATGACCGATGGACCTCCAAATCATCATCCGGACACGCTCCTAAGTCCATAATCATCATACAAACCTAGTGGAACCTTCAAATTCCAGTTCTGAGATCATTTACTCAAAATGTTGACTCAAGTCAAACTGGTCCACCTTCGGCCACTATTAAGGAACTAAGTGTTCCGATTTCAATCAAAACCCTTCCAAACCTAAACCAACCATCCCCGCAAGTCATAAAGTAGTAAAAGCATGAAGTTTTAATTACTGGAACGGGGATCTATAAAGCAAAACGACTGGTTGACTCATTACATCATCCACCTTTTAAACAAACGTTCATCCTCGAACAGGTCTAGAATCATACCTGGAGTGCTGAATAAATGTGGATATCTGCTCTTCATGTCCTCCTCAGCCTCTCAGGTTGCTTCCTCGACTAGTTAACCCCTCCGCTGGACCTTTACTGCATATATCTTCTTGGACCTCAACTGGCGAACCTGCCTATCAACAATGGCAACTAACTCTTCCTCATAACCCAGACTTTCATCTAGCTGAATCGTGTTGTAATCTAATACATGAAACTTGTCGATATGGTACATCCAGAGGATAGAAACATGGAAGACTGAATGAGCTCCCAATAGATTGGGAGGCAAGGCAAGCTCATAAGCAATCTCCCTAACTCACCTCAGCACCTCAAAAGGGCCAATAAACCTTGGGCTCTGCTTGACCTTGTTTCCGAACCTCATAATATCCTTCATCAGCGAAACTTTCAATAAAACCTTCTTACCTGCCATAAATGATAAGTCACGCGTCTTGTAATCCACATAACTCTTTTATTTGGACTGTGCGGTGCGAAGTCTCACCTAAATCAACTTTACCCTCTCCAAAGCATCCTTCACTAAATCGGTGCCATATAACTTAGCCTCGCCAAGCTCAAACTATCTGATGGGAGAATGACATCGCCGACCATATAAAGCCTAAAATGGAATCAACTCAATGTTAGACTGATAATTGTTGTTATAACAAAACTCAGCCAAGGGCGAAAATCTATCCTATTTCCCTCCAAAGTCGATAACACATGCTCTAAGAATATCCTCTAGAATCTGAATTGTCCGCTTCAACTGTCCGTCAGTCTGCGGATGAAAAGTTGTGTTGAGCTCTACTCGGGTACCCAACTCGCTCTGTACTGCTCTCCAAAAATGTGAAGTGAATTGAGGGACACTATCTGATATGATCGAAATAGGCAGACCATGTAACCGAACAACCTCCTAAATGTAAATCTGGGCCAACCTCTCTGAAGAATAAGTAGTCACTACCGAAATAAAGTGTGGTAGCTTGGTCAGCCTATCAACAATGACCCAAACAACATCAAACTTCCTCAACGTCCGCGGCAACCCAACTAAAGAGTCTATAGTGATGCGCTCCCACTTCCACTATAACCATTTACTGGAGTAGGCCACCTAGCCTCTGGTGCTCATACTTCTGCTAGCAATTTAGACATCTCGCTACATACTCAACTATGTATTTATTTATCTGATGCCACCAATAATGCTGCCTCAGATAGTAATAAATATTCGTAGAACCTGGATGAATAGAATACTGAGAACTATGCGCCTCCTCTAGAATTTTCTCCAATAAGCCATTAATATTAGGAACACATAGGCGACCCTGGAGTTGCAGAACACATTCCCCACCGATATAAAACTCCTTGGCACCACCCTATAGTACCATCTCTCTAAGAACCAACAAGTGTGGATCATCGTACTGAGGATCCTTGATCCACTCAAGTAATGAGGACTGAGCAACAACACATGCAAGAACTCGACTAGGCTCTGAAATATCCAACTTCACAAGTGTGTTAGCTAAGGACTGAATGTCCAAAGCCAATGTCCTATTCTCTACCGAAATGAATGCTAAACTACTCATACTCTTGACCTTTCTGCTCAAGGCATCCTCAAGCACATTCGCCTTGCTCGGATGGTAAAGGATAGTAATATCCTAGTCCTTCAGTAACTCAAGCCACCTGGGCTGCCTCAAATTAAGGTCCCTCTGCCTAAACAAATGTTGCAAGTTGGGATGATCGATGTAAACCTCACAAGACATCCAATAGCGATAAAGCCTACAGATTTTAGAGCATGAACTATTGCGGCCAATGCCAAGTCATGCATGGGATAATTTTTCTTGTAGGACTTCAGCTAACATGAAGCATATGCAATAACTTGCCCCTCTTTCATCAATACACAACCCAAGCCAACGCGCGAAGCATCAAAATACACGATATACATCCCTAAACTAGAGGGCAACACTAACATTGGTGCTATAGTCAAAGCGGGTCTTGACCTTTTGAAATCTTGCCTCGCAATTATCAGACCATCTGAACGGAGCACCTTTCTAGGTCAATCTAGTCAAGGGTGCTGTAATAGACGAGAAACCCTCTACGAACTGACGATAATAACCTGCTAACCCCAAGAAAATCCTAATCACGATCGATGTGGTAGGACGAGGCCAACCCCGGACTGCCTCAATCTTCCTAGGATCTACCTTAACACCCTTACCTAATACAACATGCCCTAAGAAAGCCACGAAAACCAACTAGAACTCGCACTTGGAGAATTTAGCATAAAGCTTTTGTTCCCGCAAGGTATGAAGCACTAACCTCAAATAATGCTAGGAGTGAATATAGAATATTCCACACATTCAAGTATGCCCTTGAACATAATTTAAGGACATCACATAATTTAAACAAAAAAATTGCTCACTCTCACAAAGATTTCATGTGCATCCAATGGCCGTACCATAAGTTTGTCTGTAGTGTAAATCTCTACTAATATAAGCTAGCAAAGTCTAGGATCAATTAGGACTTTATGGATGAAATGTAGGCTAAGGGACTGGTATGATACATTTAGGAATAGTGACTAACCCTCCTAAGCACTTTAATATACTACATTCAAAAATCGAGCACATATTCTTCTCAACCAATTTACTTGCCACAAACCATATACAACATAACCTTTTTTTCAATTAAGACCTTAAAAATTCCCACTAGCACAAATTAGTAAGATTATGAGGTGTATGTTTTTCTACATTATTTGAACTGTTCTTTTTTTCTTCTTTTTCTCTTTTTTTTTTCTTTTCTACACACCCTCCATACATTAAGGTTCATCGGCTAGTGGCCTTTTTTCACAACTTTAGTGCACCTTAAGGGCGCTTTCGTGGTTCCACTTGAAAGATACTCCCCAATCTCTCACCTTACTTCTTTTAGCGACTACATTCCTTCGGAGGTAAAGGTTCAGCAATCTCTAATTAAGAACAAAATACGGCTACGACATGTAATGTGGGTGCCAAGGAAAAGGTCTATAGGCTCAAAGGGGCAAGCAATGGAAAATTTTATTTTTAAGTAACAAGAACATCTATGATCAAGTAAGAAACGCCTACGTTATCTCCTAGACTAGCAATGTTCTATGATTTCGCTTCGATTAACACACAGGGCAAGTTCTAGACTACATATGATAGCATAAAAAATCACATATTCCTCATACACACAGTGCACATGGTTTAATCAAGACGGTTATGTTCAACTCTCAAGTCAAGCAAGCACATATATTTGAGAAATTTTAAGCAATATTACACTATGTGGCATACAAGTCAAACAACTAAGAAAAGTCATCACAAATTAGGTTATTTATTTTACTTAGGCATCACAATTCAATTCAAATATACATGAAGACAGAGCGCATGATATAACCTAATGTGACAGCACCAAACACATCAATGGGTACCTTAGAGCAACTCAGATTCTTCCAAACCTACTCCTAAAATCAAATTACACAGTTCAAACTACACCCTTGAAAAAGAATTGGTGCCCAAAGAAAAACCAAGGGTACTACCTAGCTATCCTTAAAAAAGATCTTTTTGGTGTTTTTAATCAGACTTCAATCCTTTAAGAAAATTGTCCAAAGGATCCATCGTCAGGAAAAGTCCGGGCTTTATCTGAATTTTTTTCTATTTTTGTCTCTCTCTTTTTTAAACTAGACTAAGTAAAAAAATTTAATAAAAAACAGATTTATACAATTTACATCACAAGAAATAGTTGTCCTACCCCACACTTAGCATATGCATAATCCCCAATGCATGTAAGAATGTAAAGAAAATTAGTGTGGAAAGAAAAACTCCCTGCTACTCGGATTCCTCCTCCTCAGAATGCACGCCAGCTGCAGCTCCAGGATCATCATCATTAGCTCATAGGGGCACTAAAGCCATGGGCACCTTGACTTCATCACCAATCTAATACTTAGTGTTAGAGCCTTTGTGAGTATTCTCACCCTTTGATAGGTGAACGAGACTGCCAGGTGCAATCCCCAACATCTCTTTTGAAGAACTCGATAAATTATTGCGTCGATGCATACGCTCCTCGTCCGATACACCCAACCTGTTCATGATCAGATTTAGGGAGCTATAGAAATACATGTTGAAGTCCTTGCCCCTCTCACTCAGTGCCACCTGGATAAGCTTAGATGTAGTCTCCAATAAAGATCTGATGTCCATCAACCCCTTAGGAACCTCTACAACCTCATCATAACCGGGGTATTCAGGCACCTCCGAGAAAGCATGTACTGCGTGAGCAAGTTTCTATAGAAGAATCTCTTGATTTTCTGCCCAAATTGCATGCGGGCCATTTCTCCTAGCATGATATCACCCACATTGATGGGTCGCCCAGTCATCAGAAAAAATATCATACACACTCGAGCTCGAGTACATTCACTGTTGTGCTCAACTGGCATTAGTCTGGCCTACACGAAATTATTCCACACCTTGGCGGTCTTGTTGAAATTGAAGCAGATCATCTCCAGATGGGCATCCCCTTAGTTCTTGTCCACTTGGAATTCGAATTGACGCTACAAAGAGTGTGACGTATCGCCTGATAGCTTTGGCATTTGACAAATTTGTGTAGTCTCCGCGGGTTAGGGATATCAACTCCCAAAAATTCATATAAGGATCGCCTATCCATTGGCACCTCCTTTCCATGGGCCCATTTCCGCATTCCAATTGGCATAAATTTCTCGTACAACTCTCAAATTTTCATGGTCGGGGCACTCGAGGAACTTATCCATTCTCATTTCTAGCAACCGGGCAAGCACGTCTAGGAAGTTCTTTTCCAAAGTATTCACCCATCTTGAAGATGTACCGCCCATATGGAATGAATTTATTATGCCATTGGATGGAATCATCTCGAACTAGATCCAAATGAGGTCTTGGTCCCAATGGTGCCTTCGTCGATCCATCGACAACTTGTTTACCTTTTGCTTGCCGCGATGATACCTCCCCTTTCTTGCGCTTTTTAGGAGTAGGAGCAGTGGTTGAGGACTTACCTACTCCCTTTCCCTTGATCGCAAAAACACGAGCCATAGCAACCTACAACACAAATAAGCATGAATATGATAATGAATCAAGAAATCCGCCAAAGGTTATCGTGAGAGTCACAAAGATGATCACACTTAAAACTGAAGGCTCCATGTACTATACTCACAATCATGGTTTAAAATACACAAGTGTTGCACCACAAGGCAATGGGTACTCAAGACTTTCCCATGCCACACAATTATGATTTATTAATTATGTCGCACACATAAAATAGTTGAACAGGGCGAAGTGACATATCCTTAATGCAAGCAAGTGGCACATGGTCCTTAATCTCTCCCATTAATAAACTAAACTAGCTAATTCTAACAATGTACTAGAAAATACATAACACAAAATACATGGTGTGGGTGTTATGTGAACACAAAGTGAAGCTTTGAATTATGTAAAACCACCCCCAAACACCCTACACTTAGCCCGTTATCACATATAACTACATTTAGTTACTTAGACTTCACCGGTGCACAAAGTACTCATTAAAATATTTCATCAAACACATGGTAGGCATTAAGTGTGTGCAACTCACTTCAACAATAGCGGAACATGGTGGTCCTCCCAATTTTTAATAAAGTAGAGGGAATATTAGTTTACTAATCCGTATATAATAAAAATTTCACAACCAATTTCATTGCACATTAGGTCACCCCCACCATAGAAAAAAGTTTTAAAGAATCATTAATGGGGAATTGGGGTATGGGGAGTTTGGGAAGGGGAATGGGGAACTCAACTTAAAAAATAAAAATAATGGAGAAGAGGGAAGATACCTTGATGGTTGAGGATGAAAGCAAGAAAAAATAAGTCTTGAAAAACTTGAGAGAGAGATAGAGAAGCAGAGGCACGGGCGGAGAAAGGAGGATAACAGGGAGAGAGAGAAGGGCTAAGAAGGAATGGATTATTTTAATTAGGATAGGTTTTGATATTGGTAGGAAATGGGATAAAGGGTGAATAGAAACGAGTATTTGGGTCGGGTTGTATGGGAATGGGTTAATAAAATAAATTTAAAAAACAAAAAGAGAAGAAAATTATTGAACTCACCTTCCCCTAGCCCAGCGCGTCCCTCTAGGCCTGGTGTTGGGGGAATGGAAGATACTATAAAGTGCGCCCCAGGTAGCACTGGGCGCTGGCCTGGATGCTGTTTTAACTTATTTTCTCTTTTTCTTCTTTTTATTGAAGTCCTTGATACTCTCGGGCACTTTATATATCTAATTTACATACCCCATACCATTCTAACTATGATTTCTATACTTACAAAGAAAACAAAAACTCTAATCTACTCTAACTAAAAAATTAAAAAGCAAAGTTATGAAAGCAATAAAAATTGGGTTACCTCCCAAAAAGCGTCTGATTTAACGACATGGTATGACGCAGGGCCTCGTTCACTCATCAGCGAATACTATCTTGGACTTCTCAAGATAAATGATACCTCCCCAATAGTGCTCGACTCTTTGCCCATTCACCAAAAAATTTCTTTACCATTTAAAGCATGCAACTCAATTTCCCCATAAGGAGTGACTCTCACCACCTCAGATGGACCTAGCCACCTTGATTTTATGTTTCCAGAAAATAGCTTGAGCTTAGAATTGACAAATAGTACCTTTTGGCCTGGTTCAAAGTGGCGTGTCTTGATATGCTTGTCATGCCATCTTTTTGTCTTCTCCCTATAAAGCTTAGAATTTTTATAAGAGTGCAATCTGAACTCATCTAACTCATTCAACCGCAAGAGCGTCCTTTCGCCCGCGACTTTAAAGTCCATATTCAACTTTTTAATTGCCCAATACGCCTTGTGTTCAAGTTCAACATGCAAGTGACATGCCTTCCTATACACAAGCTTATAAAGCGACCCCCTAATTGGTGTTTTGTATGCAGTTCTATACGCCCACAAGGCATCATCTAACTTTGCATCCCAATCTTTCCTATTCACACTCACTGTCTTCTCTATTATTTGCTTTATTTCTATGTTGAACACCTCAACTTGTCCACTTGTTTGTGGATGATATGTCGTGGAAACTCTATGGCAGACCCCATATTTATCTAGAAGGTTATTTAACAACCAATTACAAAAATGTGTCCCTTCATCATTAATCAAGGTGAGTGGAGTCCCAAACCTCAGGAATATGTTCTTCTTAACAAAAGCAGCTACCACTTTGGCAACATTGGTTGGCAATGTGATCGCCTCTACCCATTTTGAGACATAGTCAATCGCTACAAAGATATATTTGTTTCCTCTAGACAATGGGAACGGTCCTATAAAGTCTATCCCCCACACATCAAAAATATCTACCTCCAAGATATTATTCAAAGGAATCTCATGCATTTTTGTTATTGTTCTTGTTCTTTGACATTGGTCACATTTCCTAACAAATGCATGGGCATTCTTGAATAATGTTGGCCAAAAGAACCCAAATTGTAACTCCTTTGCAGTTGTCCTATCGCCTCTATAATATCCCTCATAAGGTGAGGCATGGGAATCATATAATACTAATTCCACCTCCTTTTCTGAATGCACCTCCTCATCAACTGATCAGCACACTGTTTGTACAAGAATGGCTCATCCTAGTAGTAGAGTTTTACATCATGTAGAAACTTCTTCCTAGCTTCAGATTCAATTTTCAAGAGGAAGTACCTCACTCACAAGATAATTCACATAGTCCATGTACCATGGGGAAGGGTTTTGGGTGATATCAAAAAGTTGCTCATCAGGAAATGTGTCCTTAATTTATCCACCTTCCTCCATGTGCTCATGATTTTCCAGCCTTAATGGATGGTCGGCCACTTGGTTTTATGTGCCCTTCCAATCTCGTATTTCCACATCAAATTCCTGCACCAACAAAACCCAGTGCATCAATCTAGCCTTGGATTCTTTTTTTGTAAATAGATACCTGATTGTTGCATGATCAGTATGGACTATGACTTTTGTTCCCACCAAGTATGCCCGAAATTTCTCAAAGGTTCACGCAACGGCAAACAACTCTTTTTCAGTGGTGGTGTAATTCAGTTGTGCATCATCAAGAGTCTTAGTATATGGAGTAAAACATCTTGTCCTTGCTTTGGCCTAACAATGCCCTAATAGCATGGTCACTTGTATCGCACATAAGTTCAAATGGTAAGAACCAATCCAGTGCCGCAATGATACGGGAAACCACCAACTTCTTTTTGAGCTCCTCGGATTACTTCAGATAGGCTTCATGGAAATTAAAGATTATATCCTTTTCAAGCAATCTGCACAAAAGAGTAGCAAGTTTTGAAAAATTATTAATAAAGCATCTATAAAACCCCCTGTGTACCAAGAAACTCTGAACACCCCTCACAAAAATGGGTGGAGGTAATTTTTCAACCTCCTCCACCTTTGCCTTATCAACTTTAATGCCACTCCTTGACACTCTATGTCCTAACACCATGCCTTCTTGTATCATAAAATGGCACTTTTTCCAATTTATTACCAAATTTATTTCTTCACAACGGGCCAGCACCTTGCTCAAATTCATCAAACAATCATCATAAGAGGACCACAAAGACTAAAAAATCATCCATGAAGACTTCCACAAATTTTTTCACCATATCAGTGAAAATATCGATCATGCACCTCTAGAAAATGGCCAGTGCATTATAAAGACGAAACGACAATCGCTTGAAAGTGAAAGTACCATAAGGACATGTAAAAGTGGTCTTCTCCTAATCCTATGGGCATATGACAATTTGTTTGTACCCTGAATAACCATCAATGAAGCAATAATATTCATGTCTCGCCAATCTGTCCAACATTTGGTCGGGGTTACTTGTTGAGCCTTTTGTTGTAAATGCAAACACTCCACCTCGGCACAGTGCTAGTAGGAATTAGCTCATTTTTTTCATTCTCGACAACATTAATACTCCTCTTTTTAGGCACACATTAGACTAGGCTTACTAAGTTGCTGTCAGAAATAGGGAAGATGATACCTGCATCTAGCCACTTAATTATTTCCTTCTTCAGGACCTCTTTTATAATGTGATTTAATCTCCATTGTTGCTCAACACTCGAGCGGTGTCCATCTTTCAGAAAGATTTTATGCATGCAAAATGATGGACTGATTCCCTTGATATCAGCAGATTTCTACCCAATTGCCTTTTGATGCTCACGAAGCACTTTGAGCAATTTTTCTTTTTGCACATCGGTCAAGCTGGACGAGATAATCACTGGCAATGTCTCAGAGTTCCCCAAATAAGCATCACAGATGCGCTGGAAGGGGCTTAAGCTCTAGCTTTGGAGCTTCTTCAATAGATGGCCTATGAGGGGTCAAAGTAACATGCATGTCCAACTCTTAAAATCTCCCAAACCTATGGACATAATTGTAAGACATGTTAAGTACTTGCTCAATTTCTTCTATTATCTAATCTTTACTGTCTTCTTCATCCCCAATCAAGGCTCATTCAAGAGGAACTATGGGGAAAAGGCACCAATGAAATCACATCACTTTCCACCACAGAAATCATGGATAGCTCGTCATACTGGGTTGGCAATCTGAGTTATTTATATACATTAAATACCTTCGCTCGATCGCCCACTCTTATCGTCATCATTCTTTCACACATATCAATAATAGCTCGGCCCGTGGTTATGAATAGATGCCCCAAAATATATGGGGCTTCCTGATCAGGCTCATAGTCCAAGATAACGAAATTAGCAGGGAATGTAAAAGAACCCACTTGAACTAACACATCTTCAATCACTCATTCAGGATGAGCAAAGGAGCGATCAGCCAACTGTAAAATTATTGTGGTTGGGTACAGCTCACCCAACCCCAACTATTAGAGCACAGATAGTGGTATCAAATTGATGCTCTCCCCAAGATCACACAAAGCTCGCCCGACTGCATGTTAACCAATTGAGATTTGGATAGTGAAACAACCTTGATCCTTCAATTTATGAGGTAGCTTGCTTTTGAATTCTTGAGCTACATTCTTTAGTGAGTGCCACAGTCTCGAACTCTGTCAACCTCCTCTTATTTTTCACTATGTCTTTGAAGTATTGAACATATTTGGGAACTTTTTGCAAAATGTCTACCAGCGGAATATTGATTTGCACCCTCTTCAAAATATCAAGAAACTTTTTATAAGTTGCATTATCCTTCACTTTATGAAATCTCTAAGGGAATGGATGTAGTGGCCTTGAAACTAATGGTGGAGGTTTCTTAGCCACCACCTTTTCAACTGGCTTCTCTGACTCCTTTGCTTTTTCAGATTCTGCTTCTAGGATGGCTTGTTTCTAATTAAAGGTCACTTACTTTATCTTTTTCGATGGGACATCTTAACTTTCTCCTATTCCTCAATGACACAACATTAATAGATGCCTTAGGGTTAGACTCAGTGTCGCTTGGAAGAGCTCCAAATGGTCGAGTATCTTGGCCACTAGCAAGTTTCCCCATTTGTCTCTCCAAATTTTGAATAGCTACAGAGCGGGTTGCTGCCTAAGCCTACTGACCAACCATCAATTTCTTTAGCATCTTCTCAATGTGACCCATCAGGTTTGTAAGTTGTTAAGCCTGTGGTGTAGGGCTGGGCATATATCGGATAAAATCGATAATCCGAACTGTTAAGTATTTATTGGTTATCAGTATTGAATTATTGGGTTAATGGCTCAGTCACAGTTTAAAATTTTTCACCATTGGGTTATTGGTTCAGGCCTCAATTTGCCAACTTTATTAATGGATTAACCGTAACCCAATAAGTATTAATAAAATTACTTCTTTATTCTTAACTATATATACATATGTTAGGGTTTCACTTAATTCTTTCTTATTTATGTGTCCGATTGTGTTTTTAGTTGTAAGAAGTTGTAATCTTCAAGGTAATAATGTTGAAATCAATTGTTTGTTTATTGTTTCTTTGTGACTTTTCTTATGTGATTTGATGAATTTAGTGTTTTAAAATTCTTTTAGGGTTAACTAGAAAATAAAGTAAATTCAAGAACTTAACGTGCTTATGGGGTTTGATTAAGTTTAGTAGATTTTTGGTTAGGTATAGGTTTGAATTCTAAGAAAAATAAATTCTAAGAGCTGATACTTTCCTTTCTTTTTTGGGGTTTGAAATTGTTTCGGTTTTGTTGTAGGTTTCAGTTCTTCTCTTTTTTGCTTAACTCTAGTGAATTGGCTTTTCTTTTTTGCTTTAACTCTAGATTGAGTTATCTTATCGGGTAAACCGATAACTAAACTGATAATGATCGACAACCGATTAATCGATACCCGATAACCGATATCTTATCGATTTGGTTATCAACTTATCAAATTTATAAACCGATAACCGATATGCTAAACCGATAATATTCATAACCGCACCGAACCGACAGATGTCCACCCCTACTATGGTGGTTTATACTACAATTGAGGAGCTTGTGGCATGTATTGATTCTAAGCACCTCGAGTTTCCCACCCAAGAGAAGTTTGGATGGTTCCTCCAGTTAGGATTGTAAGTGCTGCCACACTAGTTTATCTAGCCCCTATTTACATTACCCACAAAATAGACAGACGCTTGATTAGCTGGGCATAAGTCTCTCGCGTGACCCTCTCCACATACTTTACAAAATATTTGAACCTGTTGCACTGGCTGAGCTTGTTCCTTGTTAATAACCAAGGTCATCTTATTGACTTGGTGGCCAATGTGGCAACCTGCGCTGATAATGTAGAGACATCATCTAACTCGAGAACCCCTGAATATTTTTACATTCTATCTACATATCTCTCCTTTCCAATAAAGATTGTTTTTTGGAGAATTTGTTCAATAATGCATATATCTCATCGAAGCTTTTCTCCAACACTTGACTCCCACTGCAGCATCCACCACAATCTTCTTCTCTAGATGTATCGCTTCTATGAAAGTGTGAGCTAACACTTTATTTGTCTGGTTGTGATGAGGACATTCTTTCAGCAGCCCCTTGAACCTTTCCCAAGCTGAATATAATGACTCTCCCGATTTCTGTTTAAAGGCAACTATCTCACTTCTGATCTTTGCTGTTTTGCCTGAAGGAAAGAACCTTGCCAAACATTTCTTTGCCAGATCATTCCATGATGTTATAGAATTAGCTGGTTCTGCCTTCAACCACCACTTTACATCTCCCAACAAAGAAAACGGCCACAGTGTGAGCCTCACATAGTCTGGAGTAACTTCGTTGGTGATATAAGTATCACTAATCTCCAAGAGTTCAGGAAGTGCTGTTGTGGATCCTCGTCTGGAAGACCCATAAGCTGCCCATTCGCATGTAGTAGCTGGATCATGCTTTGTTTTAGCTCAAAGTGCCTAACGATTTTGGGCTTTACGATGCTGGAGGTGACATTAGAATGCTGGGCATCGCCACATCCTGAACAACCATATATTGCTCCTCTGCCATGCCCACAGGAAATTTAACAAGTTCTTGAAGATTATCTGTGTCCCTTGCTTCCCTCAACCTCCTATGAAATTTCTCTCAAGTTCGGGGTCAAAGCCTTGAAGTCTATACTAGCTTCTGACCCTTCGCATTTAATCAAAGTTCCTGAGAGAAGAGAAACCAATAAGAAATGTTAGACTTGATGAAATAATCAATTAAAGTAAAAACTAGAAAGTAGTGAATATTCAAGTCCCTGGCTATGGCACCAAAAACTTGTCACTCCAAAATGCACATGCAAGTATATGTGGTCCTACAAGTAATAAAATGATAATTCGAGTGTTAAACCCACAGAGACTTGTATTAACGACCTACTCATTTAACCAATATTATTATTAATTCAAGTCAATCAGAGTTAAAAAATATGATTATACTAAGCAATATTTCTAACAAGTAACTAATTTGTCAAGCAACAAAATAGTTGTTTTGTATTCAATATAGACGAATATTTCAGGGTTGTGATCGATTCACCAATCCTTTGTGCTCTAATGAACTCTCCCTTTCATACAATTCATTCATGGTTGCTAATTAATTGAACAATTGCTCTCGCAGTATTCTCCCGAATTCATACTCTCCTCTTCAAAATAGATTAACGCCTGCATTCCAATGGAAACAATCTATTAAGAACGCATTAAGATTACGAAATTTAATTAAGCACGCCTTGAAGTCTATACTAGCTTGTGAAATTAAGCACGCCTTGAACGCATTAAGAACTTGTGAAATTTCTCTCAAGTTCAGGGTCAAAGCCTTGAAGTCTATACTAGCTTCTGACCCTTCACATTTAATCAAAGTTCCTGAGAGAAGAGCAACCAATAAGAAATGTTAGACTTGATGAAATAATCAATTAAAGTAAAAACTAGAAAGTAGTGAATATTCAAGTCTCTGGCTATGGCGCCAAAAACTTGTCACTCCAAAATGCACATGCAAGTATATGTGGTCCTACAAGTAATAAAATGATAATTCGAATGTTAAACCCACAGAGACTTGTATTAACTACCTACTCATTTCACCAAGATTATTATTAATTCAAGTCAATCAGAGTTCAAAAATATGATTATACTAAGCAATATTTCTAACAAGTAACTAATTTGTCAAGCAACAAAATAGTTGTTTTGTATTCAATAGAGACGAATATTTCAGGGTTGTGATCGATTCACCAATCCTTTTGTGCTCTAATGAACTCTCCCTTTCATACAATTCATTCATGGTTGCTAATTAATTGAACAATTGCTCTCGCAGTATTCTCCCGAATTCATACTCGCCTCTTCAAAATAGATTAACGCCTACATTCCAATGGAAACAATCTATTAAGAACGCATTAAGATTACAAAATTTAATTAAGCACGCCGAATAGGTATATTCCTATTCTAACCATAAATCTGCCCCACACTCAGAGTTAAGATCATGCTCTCTTTAATTCTTCTCTAATCTAGACGTAGTTTTCCCAAGCATAGCATAGATAGTAAATAGAACCTAACTGTTGGCCAGACAATTAAGCAATTAATCACAGAATTAAAGAAACACCCATATATTTGTAAATTGTAATCAAGGTTAAGTCAATTTTAAACAACAATATTCACGGATAAACCACAACCCCAGAACTATGGGGTTTAGCCGCTCATTATAATATCAAAACAAATTCACAAGTATTGAATAATGTAGAATACTAAGAAAACATGAAAAAAACTGATATATCCTCGCTCCCGGATGTTCCTCGTGTGTATTTTTCCATCAAATTGGCATCTCCCCTCTCAAAATAGGTTTAGTCTTTCTTTTATACGCATTGGAGAGTCTTGGGCCGAAATAACCTTGTCCCAGGCGAAGTAGGAGAGATTTCCCATCACCAGCGCCCAGGGTAGCATGGGGCGCTATCCCTGGCGCTGTCTTTTTTTGACTTTTGCGCCACCGGTAGCGCCCCACACTGCTTGTGGCGCTACAATCTATTTTCCAGTTTTGCTCCATTTTTGGCTCCAATCTCGCACCTTCACCCCATATTGCCTCCGGATGATTCCTACACATAAAAAGACCACGCATTAGCATAAATCATTACATTTCACATCCGAAATCTACGAAACATGAGTAAAATGTAAAGCGATATACATATAAATATATATACTTTAAGCTAAATATCAACCTCCTGGAATCCCGGTGCAGTCATGAAATCCGCAGAGGCTGGCACAGCTGCAGGCGCCTCATCCTGATCCTCAATAATGGGATCCTCCAATGGATCCACTGGTGGTACCATAGGAGAAACTCTAGGACGCCCCCGTCCTCTGATAGGAGCTGGAGCCCTCCCCCGGCCTCTACCTCGGCCTCTACCAATGGGGGGAGAAACTCATGTACCGCCTAGCACGTCCGTCGCACGTTCTTACCATCTATGAGAGATAAATAGAAAGATACTTAGCACAATATCAAGTGTACGATAAGAGACAAAGAAAGAGAAGTTTCCTAACACCCTATATCCTCTCGAAGATAAGTATGGACGTCTCAGCACCGATCCGCAAGACTCTACTTGGCCTGCTCATGGCTCATGAGACCAATGTCAGCCTAAAGCTCTAATACCCAGCTATCACGACTCAAAACCCATAATAGGTCCCCGATTGCACCTAACGCGGCCGTTAGGCAAACCCGCAAGTGAAAGTACAATTTATTTACCCCTTTTTAACATTTAAAACAAAATTTTCCTTTTAAAAGAACAAAATAAGTAAACTCTCACGCAATCGAACATATTCTTTTCTTAGCAAAATACCAGCATAATAAGTACATCCACTGTAGTGATAGAAATAATAAGTGCAATAGTACATAAATGCCAAAAGTCCCCAAAATATAGCACCACAAGTACATGAGAAATCTAGAGAATATGCAAAACTAATACAACTACTGCCTGAAAGTGATAGACAAAAATAATAAATAAGGTAGAGGGAGATTCTGATGTTGCAGATCGTAGCAAGGAAAGCAGCTCACTACTAAGTCTCCATAGATAATCGGCTACATGCCCGCATGACCACTAATAGTACCTGTCTCAGTACCTGTAAATTCAGTGTAGAAGTGTAGCGTGAGTATGACAAATAACACATACCCAGTAAGTATCCAGTCTAACCTCGAAGAAGTAGTGACGAGGGGTCGACTTGACACTTATTAGCGGTCAAATAATAATGGAAATACATAAAGTAGACATGGTGTGTGTATGACAAGTAGCAACGAAGAAAATAAAAGTAACTATAGTAATTCCACACAAGAGTCTATATCAAATCCCTAAACATGTCATAATCGGCCTTGAAGGCTCTAACTCATTAGTTACCAAACCAAACCCAGTTTCAAATTTATCAAGCACGAAGCTGTCGTGGTGAACGCCCGATCCCATAGGAATAGTGGTACTTAGTACTGCCGAGGTGAACGGCCTTATCCCATAAGAATAGTATTACCCACCTACTGAGGCGAACATCCCGATACCATATGAGTAGTATTACTATCATGCCGAGGTGAACGGTCTGATACCATAAGAGTAGTGAAATTTACCTCGCTCGCGGAAACACTTGCGATACGAGAAGCCACAGATTTACAGTTTATCAAGTATTTCTCGATTTTTCTAAAGTAAGAGACTAAGTTGGTATCTTTAATCAAAATCCTCAATCTCAGTCCTAATCAAGATAATTAATACACATGATAGCATAAAATAGCACAATTAAAGGCATAATGTGAATCTAAGTCCACCAGGATATATCATGAATATAGATACGTACGGACTCTCGACACCTCGTGCGTACGTAGATCACAACAAGTAACACACAACAATTAACACACCTAATGGGATAAGTTCCCTCCTACAATGTTAGGCAAGAAACTTACCTCGATTCTAAATCATCAATCCGACTCTTCAACCTCACCAGAATTCCTCAAACGATGTCGAGGACTTCGAACCTATCCAAAAGTCGTATAAACTAATAAATATTGCTCAAAAGTTCATAATTTATCCATTAGAGTGATTACCCAATCCAATTAGGAAGATTCCAAAAATTCAACCCCCTCCCCTGGCCCACGTGCCCGGATTCCAAAATTTTTTGAAAATGAATGTTACCCATGACCTCATGAACTCAAGTATATTATTTATTCCCAACTACATAATTAGATTTGTGGTCAAATATTATTTTTTACCAAACCCTAGGTTCTAAAAAAATCTCACAATTGTTTTCCCTTATTCATGCTAAATCTACCCATAATACGTGTATTTAACTCAAGAGTTGATAGAGTTCACTTACCTCTTGATGTTGATGAGAACCCCCCCCCCCAACACACACACACACACACACAAAATGCTCTCAAAATCATCAAAGACCAAGTGGAAAATGAGGGAAAGGGACCAAGTCCCATATAATAATCAATTCTGATTGGGAATCTTCGCTTCTACGGGCATAGGGTCACACTTGTGATGCTGCACCTGCAGAAAAATCCATCATTTCTGCGGAGAAACATGTGTACCTGCGCAGCCACTTCTGCAAAAATTAGATGCACGTGCGCACTCTTGCCTGCGGAGAGACCTCCGCTCTTGTGACCCAGGCCTTCTTGGCCTCATCCGTATATGCGACCAATTTCCTCATACATGAGAGTTCGCAGATGCGGAAAGAACCTCGCATCCTCGATCACAACCAAGCTCACTCAGGGATGCTTCTGCGATCAATCCTCACGCACCTCTATTTGTGCACATGCGGCCAACCCCTTCACATATGCGATGACACCAAAAGCAGCAGGTTCAGCAAATCAACCAAAGTCCAAAATGATTCGATTCAATCCGAATCACACCCGGGGCCTTTGGGACCCCGTCCGAGTATACCAACAAGTTCCAAAACACATAACGGACCTACTCGAAGTAAAAAATACATCAAACAACATCAATTCTATGAATCGCAACCCAATTCAAGCCTATTGAAACTATGAACATCTAACTACCAAAACCTATGTCGAATCATAACAAAATAAATCCGATTAACCTCAAATTTTGCACACAAGTCATAAATAACATTGTGAACCTATTCCAACTTCCTAAATTGAAATTTGACCCCGACATCAATAAAGTCAACTCCCGGTCAAACTTCTCAACCTTTCAAACCTTCAACTTTCTAACTTTCTCCAATTCAAGCCGAACGACCTACAGACCTCCAAATCAACATCCGGATACGCTCCTAAGTCTAAAATAGTCATACAAACCTATTGGAACCTTCAAATCCCGATTCGGAGATTGTTTACTCAAAATATTGAGTCAAGTCAAACTTGGCCACCTTAGGCTACTATTAAGGAACTAAGTATTCTTATTTCAACCCGATCCCTTCTAAACCTAAACCAACCATCCCCGCAACTCATAAAATAGTAAAAGCACATATGGGGAGTCTTAATTAGGGGAACAAGGATCTAGAAAGTAAAATTAAATGTCGAGTTGTTACATCACATATATAAACTCGGGGGTTATGGATAGACGAAATCTACCATTGGACCTAGGTTTTGACCGGGCGGGCCCCGGATGGACTTTTGTTGACTTTTTAGGAAAAGTGTAAATATCTTAACTTTATCTATTGCAATTGAATTCTCTAACATAGTTGGATGAGATTGAGTCTATTTTGGTTAGATTTGAGCCGTGTGGGGGTGGATTTTAATGGAAAAGCTATTTCCGAGTGTTAAATTGGCCTAGTTGAGGTAAGTGTCTTTCCTAACTTCATGTGGGGGAACTGCGCCTTACGATTGGTATTGTTTGATTCAATTGTGCTAAGTGAAATCTGTGCATGCAAGGTGATGAGTGGATACACAGGTTATACATGGTATTTGACGAGTTTAGGCTATTTAAACTATTTTCATGCTTTAATTGAAATGTCATATCATGTTTTAATTCTTCTAGTCAATCTATTCTTACTTGTGTTAATCTATCTTTACATGCATTAAATAATTTATTTAATGCATGTGCTACCTCCTAATTGATAAATTGCTCACATGCTTTAGTTGAACTTGTTTCCTCTTTTATTGTTTCACAATATCTCTTCATTATTGATTATCATTATTTGAAATCACTATATATACTATCTCTTTTATTGTTGACTATCACTAATTGAAGTTATTTGTAACGACCCGACTGGTGGTTTTGAACTTTAGCGTTCCATTCAGTGGTTTGCGACTTTGAGTACCTTCATATTATGTATTATGACTTGTGTGTATGGTTGGTTTCGATTTTCGAGCGGTTCTGGATTAATTTGGAAGAACGATTCTCGTTTTAGAAGCTTTAAGTTTGGAGCGTTTATCAAGGTTTGACTTTGAGTAAACGGATTCGGAAACCAGTTTTAATTATTCCAATAAGTTCTATGATGATTTTAGACATGTCCAAAAAGTTTGGTTAAATTCCGATGAGTTTTGGATAAGCTTGGGCTATATGGTGATTGTTTTCTGTTTCGACGTCAATTTCAGCATAAGGGTTATCATATTGAGCAAACGACATTTTATTTGTGTTTCGACTAAATCATTATATTTGTATCGTATTTTTGGTACCATAACAACTGAAATCATCAAGTTTCGGCATCGTATGAGGAATTTATGGTCATTTTACTAAGAATTGGGTTGCTAGATTTTTTTCAAATTAATTATGAAATTGCCACTGAATTCATATTTAAAAATCTGCATTATTTCCAAATATTGAAACCAATAAAGTGATTCAAAAGCCTAACTTGACTGGAATTTCACGAGAAATCCACTGGAGGCATCAAAAGTAATTTTCAGAATTGTTTGGCAGATTAAACGAGGCAGAATAGCTGGGCGTTTTTGGTTATTAATGTTAGAGTTTTTCTCATCTTGAAAGTTTGGGATTGGGAGAATTCAAGGATGTTCTTCAAATTTCTTCCGCAGGGTAGTTGTTTTCTACTCGATTTTGATTATATTTCGTGATTTCATCTTTGTTTTTAGCATTTGATTGATGATTTCAAAAGAGAAATTGGGAGGTTTTGTCTAGACTTTCCTAAAGTGAATTTTTTAGTTTTGAACACCGATTCAGAGTCGAAATTGAGTAAAATTAGTATGGTTGGACTCATAATTGAATGGGTCGTCGAATTTTATGATTTTTGTCGAGTTCCGAGGAGTGGGCTCGGGTTTGACTTTTTGGTTGACTTTGGGTAAATGTGTAAAAATGCGACCTTCATCGATTGGGTTTTCTTCCTATGGAATTATTTGATGATTTTGAGTTACTTTTTGCTAGTTTTGAGCCGTTCGAATGATGATTTGAGCGGGATGGCGCTTCTAGTGTATCGATTGGGCTTGTTTGAGGTAAGTATCGTACCTAACTTTGTGTGGGAGAAACTACCCCTTAGGATTTGGGTTGATTGTGCTATTTGTGTTATGTAAAGGCCGTGTAAGCAAGGTTGCAAGTGGGTACACGGGCTACATGTGGTATTCGGCCGGTTTAGATTATCTAGACTCTTTCTATGCCTTTAATTAAATTGTCATAAGATGTTATATCTCTCAATGTTAATCTACTCTTACATGCTCTGTTTGACGTTGTTAGCACTTGTTCTACCTCTTATTATTTTTTTTTCTTATATGCTTTAATTGAAGTTATTGCCTTCTTTATTGTCTTGTTACCTCTTAATTGTTGAATCATTTTTAATTGAAGTTATCATTTCATGGAATATCGTCTTGTTGAGTTATTGGTATTGAAGTTGTAATAGTCGTTATCATATTGAGGCAAAGTTGTTAATTGATTAGATTCCTTTCATTGTTGATCATTCTCATTACTTGTATTATTGTTGAAATTCTTGTACGCATTGTGGTTGAGTCGTGGGCTATTTGTTGTGGAAATATTGGTGTTGTTGACTTTGTGGCAAATTTTGGCATATAGGCACTTGTGGTGGAAATTGTGATTGTGTTTTGATATTGATAAGCATATGGTGGTATAAGGCTAGGGGTTGATACGCATGCGGTGAGATAAGGTAGGCTTGATACGCATATTACTAGAAGGGGAACTACCTGAAGCCACGCGATGAGATAAGGTGGCTAAAGTGCATGTAGCTATTTTGGGGAAAATGATTTTCAAAAATAAATGTAGTGCTCACGCGGTGATATAAGGAAAGATTATGATTGAAATTGTGAAATCTAAATATGAGGCAGTACCTCGGTTGTGATTTTCATTGTACATTCCGTGTTGGAATAACTTGTTAATTCAACGGTCATTACTCTTCCTTCAATCACTCATCCACATTTTTGATTGTATTGGATATTCGTTATTATCTTGGTGTTGGAATGATTGTGGCTTCTTGTGTGAGTCATGCATTCTACGTGATTTGTTGTGTTGCTGTCACGACCCTAAACCCGGCCTAGTCGTGATGGCGACTATCGTGAAACTAGGCCAACCGACACAATTCCCAAATCAAACCATTATTCTATTAAAGTCATTTTTAAACCATTAATTAAGAAGAGATCTCATAATATAATTCTAAATAACCAGTGCGGAATAAATGCACAAGCCTGACATCAGGGTGTCACAAAACACGAGCATCTACTAAGGTTTGAATACTACGATGAGTCTGGAAATGTACTAAACACAGTCTAAGGAAAATAAGAGGGAAAAGAGTAGGGCTGCGAACGCTGGACAACTACCTTGCTAACTCCGATGAACCTACCACTAAGTAATCAACACCCGCTACCACGTTCAGAAATACCTGAATCTGCATACAAGGTGCAGGGAGTAATGTAAGTACGCCATCTCAGTAAGTAATAAGAGTAAATAAAGATTGAGCAGTAAGAAAACACATAATCCACGTCATAACACCACAGTATGTACAGTGTGTTTCCAAAACAGTATATATATCAAATCATTTCATTAAAAAATCCAATTTTAGTAAAAATCCTTTGAAATTGTCTTTCAGTAATTTTTTAAATGAAGTCATAAAATAGTGAGTAAAATAGTGAAAACATAGTCGGCCCCTCGGGGAAAAACTCACTCATATACATCCCCTCAGGAAAAATGAATCATAAACTGCCCCTCGGGCAAAATATCAATAGAACCAGCCCCTCGGGCTACCTTACAATCACTGTAATCAGCCCTTTGGGCAACAATATGAATCAACAACAGCCCTTCGGGCTACATCACATCACTCACACTGAGTACCCGCGCTCACTGGGGGTGTTCAGACTCCGAAGGGGCTCCTACAACCCAAGCGCTATAACAAGCAATCTTGTAGCATAATAAATTAGGCCCTTGGACTCACATAACAAGCCATCTCATGGCATAATAAATCAGGCCCTCAGGCTCTCATATATCACAAATCAGTACAACATGTTGCGGCACGTAGCTTGATCCCATGATATCCTCACAACACAGGCCCTCGACCTCACTCAGGAACCTCTTAAGCCACTCTGGAAACAGTAAAATAGGATGCTCAGCCCCAAATGTCATTTAAAGTATCAAAACGGAGTAAACACGACTGAGTTATGAAATCAGTAAACCACAGCATGACTAAGTACATATATTAAGTCAAAACAGTGAAGAATAGTAGTGAAAAAACCCCTAAGGGTCCAAATAGTTGGCACAAGGACCAAATATGGCATCCAACCCAAAAGATAGTAATGCTTTTCAAAACACAATAGTATCAAATAGTTTTGAGTCAAATACGCAACATAATAGTTGTACAGGACGGACAAAGTCACAATTCCTAATGGTGCACGACCCTGCGCTCGTCATCTAGCATGTGCGTCACCTCAAAGCAATGAAACAATATAAAATTCGGGATTTCATACCCTCAGGACAACATTTACAATCAGTACTTACCTCAAACTGTACGAAAATCTACACTGTAATGCCCTACCGCTCGACTCGGCCTCAAATCATCCCGAATCTATCCAAAATCAGAATCATATCATCAATACATGCTAAAGGAACAAAGCCCACGAGAAAATTATCAAATTAAATCAAAATTCCCAAAATTAGCCAAACTCGACCCTCGGGCCCACATCTCGAAATCTGATAAAAATCACAAAACTAAAATTCTTATTCTCTCACGAGTCCATAAATACCAAATTTATCAAAATCCGACTCCATTTGACCCCTCAAGCCCTAAATCAAACTCAATAAAATCCCAAGCCCTAACCCCTCATTTTCACCCTTAATCTTCATAAATTACATGATTAAACAATGGAAAATCATCACATATACGAGTATTAAGACTCAAGCCACTTACCTTACTGATAAACCCTTGAATTCCTCCTCAAAATCGCTCTCAAAAGCTCCAAAGCCGACTAAAATCACAACACCGCACCTGCAGCCCTGCTGGTGCAATAAAATCTCTGCACCTGCGGTCAAGCTTCAACTGGTCCAAAACCGCATCTGCGGCCTTCCTCACGCATCTGCAACCTCGCACCTGCGGTGCTAAATCCGCAGATGCGGAAATAACAGAAGAAGCAGCAAATTTGCAGCAACACTCAAAGCCAAACTCTCCCGTAAACCACTCAAATCCATCCCGAGGCCCTCGGGACCTCAACCAAACTGGCCAACAAGTCACATATCACCTTTCAAACTCATTCCAACCTTCGGAACTCTCAAAACAACACCAAAAAATCAAATCACCGTCGGATTCAAGCCTAAGGATTTCCAAACTTCTAAGTTCCGCAAACGATGCCAAAAGCTATTAACCTCATCTGAATGACCTGAAATTTTGCACACACGTCACAAATGACCACGGACCTACTCCAATTTTTGGAATTCATTCTGACCCCGATATCAAGATTTCCACTGCCAATCGAAAAATGCCAAATTTTTAATTGTCGCACCTCCTTTTTCATCTACCTCTCGTAAAGGGTGTAAAGGAGTTTTTCCAATTAAAGGACAATCGGAACGGGATTTAATTATTAATTATTCAAAGTCGCCACTTGGGAGATTAATGGTGTCCCAAGTCACCGGTTGAATCCCAAACAGAGAAAATTTATGACTCTGTTAACAGTCCGCGAACCAGAAATCCGAGTAAGGAATTTTGTTAACCCGGGAGAAGGTATTAGGCATTCCCGGGCTCCATGGTTCTAGCACGGTCGCTTAACTGTTGTATTTGATTTTATCTGATTTCAAAACATGCTAGCTTATGTGCCTTTTATTTGTAAACCGCTTTTATCATTATATTTTAAAAGAATTGCAACGTTGTGGAAATGCGTCTCGGACCATGTCACAATCAATGCACCCGTGGTTGTCAACACATTTAGACATCCGTTGAGATTTGGATTTGGGTCACATCAATGCGCACCCGAGTTTAAGAAGGTGATTTAATTAAAATCGCGCCTAAAGATCCTAACGTAATATTATTTTGGGGAAGACCGTGAAGTTCGCTAAATGGACCTCCCAAATTCTAATCATTTTTAATAACCATTTATTGAGAGCCTCACCATTTTGTGTTTATTGGGCGGGGCTCATCTCACTTATTATTTAAAAGGCCGACCTAAAAGAGACTACGATTTTTATTCACTTTGTCTCTAATAATAAAGAAGAACCCATGATTATTTAGCAAGATATGCGAAATAGATTCAGGCCAATTTATAACACTAATGGGCATTTGTACAAGCCCAAGCGTAATCAAGGAGCCTAAAGCAAACTACGATGTTCACAATCTATTCGACTTTTACACCCAAATTTGATTCTCACGTTGGACAAGGTCGAAGCCCAGTGCTCATTAGTTCCAATTCCATTAAAGAAATATCTGGCAACATCGCATGACCTTAAATCTTACATATCAGTATTGCAACAATTCATAAAGCAAAAATAGAAACAAATTAAGGAAAGCACAATATGAACTCATTTAAAATCCAGCTACTTACGATGCAAAAGAACAACTTAACCCAGAGACATCTATCATACACAACTGACGTAGATTAAACTCTATCATGCCATCAATATAACACAGCAGCAATAATACATCCAGTCAATCAACTAAATTAGCGCAAGTAATTCTATAGATAAGTATCACAGCAACAGTATTAAACTTGTGATTAAAGAGAGAGATACATGGACCTCAACGAGATACATTCTCCAAACTGATCTTTTCAGCTAACACGTACAAACGTGACGACGAACCCCAACATCTAAACCGAACGGGAAACAAGCATCGCAACAGAAACTCCGACAGGAACCATGAATGGCCACCTCGCTAACAACCTCAAAGCTCGGCTGAAATGGCTTTTGGGACTACATCAAGACTGTTTCTCGGTGAAAGAGGTAACATTTGAGCCACTGTTTCCGGATGGTTTTCGTGTTGTTCAGCAACACTCTTGACTAGTGTTTGGCGGCAGATTTTCGTGGTTTAAAAGATGCGACAATGGCCAGTGTTCATGGTTGTTCTGTCGCTGATTTGCAGCTGGCGTTAATGGAGGTTTTTGAAGGAGAGTTGCTGCGAGGAAGATGAAAGGGATGGTTGGGTCGTTGTTTGGGGTGTAACAGCGAGCTCGCCGCTGGTGAGGAGAGGAGTAGTCGAGGAGTCATTTGGGTGGGGAAGGAAGATGAGATCGTGAGGGGGGTTGTGTAAAGAAGACGATGTCTGGGGGGGGTCGTTCCTTGCGCAGCTTTTGTGTTTTTTCTGCTTTTCGTTTTTTTAGCCCCCTTTTCCTTTAGTCTTCATCATTCTTTTATAGTGTAGAGTCTAGGTTGTAGGGTTTTTAGGTTAAAGGGTATGGGCCTAGGAATTATGGGCTTGGCAATTATGGGTTAGGTCCAAAATTAGGCCTAAAATGGGTTGCTCGAGCCCAAACTCTATTCTTTCGTTGCGAACGAGTTAAAAATACGGGCCCATTTGTTAATTATTCCTACTATTCAAATAATTATTAAAATAAAACTAATCATTAAAACAAATCTATTTTTGGTATTTTCAAATATCATATTAAAATAAAAATACGATACTATTGTTGTATATATTTTTAAGATATTTTTTTTAGATTAAAAATGACTACAAAATATTAATGAACCTATTTTTGTGATTTTTGTTTTCTTGTAATAAATAAAGTAAAAAGAGCTAAAAGTACTTAAAATATTTATATTATGCCTAAATTAAATATTTTACGCTAATATATAAGAAATCTTCGGGAGGGTCAAAAATCACATGTCTACAGCTGCCCCTCTTTGACTGGAAACGTACAGAGTTTTCAGACAAAGACTGACTAGACAGGTTTTTGACCTGAACCTTATTTGGAGAGACTAAAACTAAGAGAAAAGGGGGATGTGACCGAGCCCTGGTATCTGGGCTGCCTACATATCCTTGGCTATAAAGGAATCAAGCCACGTGTAGTTCAGAAATGAGTGAGATGACGGAGTATGCCGAGGTGGAGATCCGGTCGAGGTGCCGTTCCGTCGAGGTTCCGGTCTGTGGTCCCTCTTATTACATCAAAAATCAAAAGATGAAAAAGACTAGCTAAGCCTATCTACTACGAGTTACAAGATTCCTATATATAAGTCTTCTGAAGCTTGATCTTGAGTCTTGAATGGTTCTTCATGCAGACTTTAGATTTGAACCTTGACACTTGTTAGCCGCAGGTGCTGGTTCTTTCCTTTTCAACTTTTCGGATCAAAACCGGACACACCATGCTTGTAACCTCAGTCATGTCTTGAGCATCTCACATCTTTCATCAACTTCTGCATTTTGAGTTCACTTCTTGCCTTTCTTTTTGTTTTTTTTTCTTTTATTCTGGATTATGACTAAGTTCTGTTGATCATCTCGGACCGCTAACTCGTACTCTTGACACGAGCTTCTTTTGTTGCTTACTTGAATTGCATTCTAAAGTGAATTCCCCTTTTTTTTCCAGGTGGGCACCTGATTGCTGAACCTGAACTGTCTTCCCTTGTTACTTGACACTATTTTCCCTTACACTTTGAACCATTTTCCCTGAAACGCGAACTGTCTTCCTTCGAAACTGTTTTCCCTAGAAATTTGAGTTGTTTTCCCTTGTTCTCCAAGTGGGCGCCTGACTGCTGAACTTGAAATTGAATGTATTCCTCTGTTATCCAGGCGGGATCCTGACTCTATTATACAGGCGGGCTCCTGATTTCCGAAACTTGAATTGTATGTCTCTATTCTCCAGGCGGACTCCTGACTTCTGAAATTTGAAATGTATTCCTCTATTATCCAGGCGGGCTCCTGATTTTCGAAACTTGAATTGCATACCTCTGTTCTTCAGTCGGGTTCCTGACTTCAAAAAGACAAAGAAATCAATTGAGAACTAAAAATTTGAATTGTATCACATCTGTTCTTCAGGCGGGCTCCTGATTGCTGAAACTTGAATTGTATGTCTCTATTCTCCAGGCGGACTCCTGACTTCCGAAACTTGAAATTGAATGTATCACCTCTGTTATTCAGGCGGGCTCCTGACTACTGAACTTGAACTGAATGTATTCCTCTATTATCCAGGCGGGCTCCTGACTTCATAAAAATAAACGAACCAAGAAAACTTTCTGCCCCAATTTGGAAACTGGGTACATGTTACTTGATATTAATAAGAATTTGATTAAAACTTGACTTGAAATACCTCTGTTATACAGGCGGGCTCCTGACTTCCGAAACTTGAATTGTATGCCTCTGTTCTTCAGACGGGCTCCTGACTTCAAAAAGACAAAAAGTCGATTGAAAACTAAAATTTGAATTGTATCACCTCTGTTCTTCAGGCGGGCTCCTGATTGCTGAATTTGAAATTGAATGTATTCCTCTATTATCCAGGCGGGCTCCTGACTTCACAAAAATAGACAAAACAAAGAAAACTTTCTGCCCCAGTTTGGAAAACTGGTTGTTTGTTACCACATACTAATAAGAACTAAAACTTGAATTGTGATAAGACTGAAATGCAACTTTTAAAAATTTAAAGACCGCAATGTATCTTAAAATTTAAACTTTATCTTAGGTGAAAAATTTATCAGACTAAGATTCTCATCTTAGGTGAAAGATTCGACGGACTAAGATTCATCTTTATCTTAGGTGAAAATTTATCAGACTAAGATTTTCATCTTAGGAGAAAGATTCAACAGACTAAGATTTTTATCTTTATCTCGGGTGAAAAATTCATCAGACTAAGATTTTCATCTTAGGAGAAAGATTCAACAGATTAAGATTGTGACTCTAGGAGATAATTCATCAGACTAGGTCCCTTTTTGTGTGATCTCAGGAGGAAGATTCATCAGACTGAGATTTTGACTCTAGGAGATAATTTATCAGACTAGATCCATTTTTGAGTGATCCCGACTTTCTTAATTTTCCAAATTCCAACTTCATTTCTTTTCAAATTCCGCCTTCCTTTCTTGTTCCCAAATTATGCCTTCCTTTCTCTTCCTTTTTTTTCGACTTCTGTCTTCCCCTTCTTTAAATTATGTCTTCCTTTCTTTTTCCTCAAATTCTGCCTTCCCTTTTTTTTTCCAACTTCTGCCTTTATCTAAATTATGCCCTCCTTTCTTTTCCAACTTCTGCCTTTATCTAAATTATGCCCTCCCTTCTTTTCCAACTTCTGCCTTTATCTTTTTCCAAATTATGCCTTCCTTTAGTTTTTTCAACTTTTGCATTTATCTTAGGTGAAAGATTCATCGGACTAAGATTTTTATCTTAGGTGAAAAATTCAACAGACTAAGATTTCTTTATCTTAGGTGAAAAATTCATCAGACTGTTATTTCTTTTAACCATTTTCCTTCAAAATTTGTTTTATCTACCCACTAACTTGAATTATCTTCTTTCAGAACTGCTTCCCTAAAAACTGGTGTTGTCGTCCTTCAAAAAACCACTTCCCTAAAAACTAGTGTTTCATTCCTCCAAAAATTACTTTTCTTAGAACTGGTGTTTCTTTCCTGAAAACTACTTCCCTCTCTTTTTCTCTCTTTTTTTTAAAACACTTGTATTGACCTTCATGTTCTTCAGATGGGTACCCGAAAAAAAATTTCAACATGACAGAAAAGTTTCTGCCCCAGTTTGATAATCCTCCTATAGCATATCTTTCTGCCATCAATATCATTTCCATGCCCCTGTTTCAAATCAAAGAAAATTCTGTCAGTTTAAAAGTGCGGTGGTTGGTTGTGGTACTCCCGCTGGGATGACTTTCCTTTTCTCCTTTCCATGCTTTGCGTGGTCTGACAATCTTTGAAACATGGCTGATAACTTCCGCCCTTCTTGACGACTATCTCTCAATTATTACTTCTAGTCTTCTTATCTGACCCCATATGTTTTCTATGACAACTGATTCTTCTTGAAGGTCTTGCATGTTTACTGATTAACCCCTTTCCCTGTCATCTGTGTCACTGAAATACCTTTTTTCCCCGTTCAATCCCAATACCCTCTATCTGTTGCATTATTCCTGCACTGACATCTACCAAACTTTGTGTTTCATAAGGATCCCAAAGTATGTTGATTATTACCAGCTTAGTACTCTTGTTATTTTTTCTGACTTGTGACCCCATTTTGTGCAATTGGAAAGCTGGTGGAAAATTTTAAAGTCATTCTTCACTTGTTACGACCAAAAGACTCAAAAAGGGGGAATAAACAAAACAAAAGGAATAGAGTAAAGGACAATAGAAAGAGATGATTCCTAACAAGAAAACTACACAGTAGAAAACTATCGGATGTGGATACCGACTCTAATGACCTTGACATGTACCTGCGACCTATTCTATTAAGCAAATCTGATGTTCATCTCTTGTTCCTTTTTTCCGTGAAATTGGGCTTCATTACTCCGCTTATCCAATTTGGTTCGCATTCCTTATTCGGCTTGTAGTGCCCCAGAGGGTTTTCACCATCAAACCTCTCTCATTTTGTTATTTCTCTCAACTTTCTGTCGCCTCAAGGTGCCCGTGAAGGTTTTCACCAATAAGACTCTCATTTTTCATTTCTCTCAGCTTTCATCACCTTGCAATACCCATGAGGATTTTCATCAATAAGATTCTCTCATTTTCATTTTCCTAGTTTGGACCGGAGTGTTGCCCCTGACAGGAATTACCTTACCTGCTTGACTTAGCATTTCTCAACGACTAATCAGAAGGTCTTTCTTTGGACCATAATGTAGGCTTTTGGATGGGTTAGAAAGAAAGGGTATAAAAGGCTCAAAACAATTTCAAAATGGGTTAAAATTACAACTTTCGGAATCCAACTTCTCACAACAATCACAATTTCTTCCCCAGTTTCTTGCTTGGGGACTTTTGGATTTTTGTTTTGGTATGACTGAACATCAGAGAGGCTGCCTACGTACCCTTTCGGGATCAAGTCAAACGTAGTTCACGTCATAGAAACTACGTTGTTGCGATTTACTTTCTCTCTCTTTCTTTTTTTTTTGTTTTTTTTTCCTTTTTTCCTTTCTTTTCTTCATTTTTCTTTTTCTTTCTTCTCTTTCTTTCTTTTCTTTTCTTTTCTTTTCTTTCCTTTTCTTCTTTTTTTTTCTTCTTTCCCTTTCTTCCTTTCTTTTTTTCTTTCTCCTTTTCCTTTCTTCCTTTTCCCTTTGTTTCTTTCCTTTTCTTTTTCCTTCTTTTTCCTTCTTTTTCCATTTGCGTATCTCCGGCACTTGCATTTCTTTAATTGTGCCGTTGATTCCGAAAGAGGGGTATGAAAGAAAACAAATAAGGCTCAAAGAGGTTGACAAAAGGGTAAAGTGTTTAGATAGCAGAACAAAATGCCTTCGTCATTTCAAACTTCAAAATATGCCAAATACAAACAAGTACAATCAGAATAAAAAACCATACACATCATCTCTTGACCGCATCGGAATTGACGGCCATTTCCACACATTCCTTCTACATCTGTCAGATATAATGTGCCATTCGACAACACTCTTACTCTTATTACCACGACCGGCCCCCTGTCAATTTGGCCAACTTGCTTTTACGGGGATTTTTATGTTTTACTTGCCCCCAGTTTCACATGGTTCGGGCGACAAACAATCTCAAAATGTCCCAATCTATTCTCATTTCCTCAAGTGTCCTTATCGTTTTCAAAATGGTCTCATTGCTTCGCAACTTTTGAAGATCAGACTGAGAATTATGCGTTCATGTCATGTCACTAGAACCAGCAAAAGGCAAAACAAAAAGTTAGAAAAGAACTAAAGAAAGAAAATGATTGGGAGTAATAACAGATCGGAATTTGCATTGGACAAACGATGAAACAGTTCGAATAACAAAACAAAAACAAAACAAACTGGATTGCAACCCTATAATGAACTGAAACAAACCTAGACAACCCTAGACAAACCACTACGACTAAACAAGCTAGACAAAAATGAAAGGATAGGAGGGTTTGAACATAAGACAATATCCGGATTACAACCCTGCAAATAATTCGGACAACAGAAATGATAGCCAAATGGATCACCAAAACTCCTCCCCCGCTGACTTAGGAATGGAGCATCTTTCCAAATACAAGCACGACATCTTAGCCACTAAGCTTCGCATCCATATTGCCATGACCACTATCTGCTTCAGTATCTTCAACTTCAGTCAACAAGTTCCCAAGAGTATTCTCATACCCCATGTCACCGGGCATCATCCCCACCAAGTGTGCCTCCTCATGTAAGGGATGCAGCGTGATATTCTGGGTGCCACTGTCTTGAATCAAATTTTCCTGGATCATCCTTTCTATTTCTCTTTTCAAATCCCGACAATTTTCCACATTGTGCCCCAGAGCATTGGAGTGGTATTCACACCTTTTAGATGAGTCAAAGCTTCTCGCACGTCGGTCCACCTGATTTGGAGGAATGGGTGCAATCATGTCATGTTGTTTTAACTTCTCAAATAAGCTTGCATAGGACTCTCCTATTGGTGTAAAACTATCTTTCAACTTTTGTTCCCTTCTATACCCCTGGCTTGGATGTGGGTTACAAGGTAATTTAAAATTTTGCGGAGGCTGGTGGAGATTTTGTGATACTCGTGCTCGCTTTCTTGGGTGATTTGGTGGCGAGTATGGGGGGTTCGGAGGTGGATAGTAATGCTTAGGGGGGTCATGGAAAACCTGATGAGGCTGCACATACCTTCGAGATGTTCTCCTAGGACCTCTTCTCGACCCTGATATCACCATGATTTCTTCATCCCTCTCATTCGTGTTACCAGATTCAATTTGGACAGCTTGAGCTGTAGCTTTGAGAGCTGTTTGACTTATAATTCTGCCTGTCTTAAGACCGTTCTCCACCATTTCTCCCATTTTGATTGCTTCCGGGAAGGATTT
This sequence comes from Nicotiana sylvestris, assembly GCF_000393655.2. Taxonomy (NCBI): domain Eukaryota; kingdom Viridiplantae; phylum Streptophyta; class Magnoliopsida; order Solanales; family Solanaceae; genus Nicotiana; species Nicotiana sylvestris. The sequence continues at coordinate 100,186,600 of NC_091061.1, read as the reverse complement.
ACCAACTACGGACGTCATGTATTGAAAATAATCTGGCTCTTGAGCCTGTAGAAAGACAGTGATTAACTCGTGGTCATTGGCTTAGCTCTAGCTGCCTGCTCTCTCCATTTGATGGCATATTCCCTGAAACTTTCAGTTGGTTTCTTTTTAGGTTAGAAAGGGAAATGCGGTCTAGGGCGATGTCGATGTTGTATTGAAACTATTTGACAAAGGCCCGTGCCATGTCATCCCAAACGTACCAGCAAGATGTATCTTGATCCAAAAACCATTCAGATGCTACTCTCGAGAGGCTTTCCCCAAAATAAGCTATAAGTAATTCTTCATTTCTTCCCACACCTCTCAATTGGTTGCAATACCTTTTCATGTGGGCTATGGGGTCTCCATGTCCATTGTACTTTCCAAATTTAGGAACCTTGAAACCAGGCGGCAAGTGGACATCGGGGAACATGCATAGATCTCTGAAGGCAACGCTCTTTTGACCTGCCATTGCTTGCGTGTTTTTCAACCGTTGTTCTAACCTTTTCACTCTTTGGGTTATTTCTTCTTGTACTCTCTTTCGGGCAGGCTTCTCGATGTTTACAGGAAGCTCAAACGAGTACGAGTGGTACTCGGGATAGTGGTCTGTTCTTGCTGTGTAGCAAATTGTGACTCGTGGCAAGGCTGACCTTGGCCATTGGCCCAGGCTTGACGCATTTTGGTCATTTGTTGTTTCAGTGTTCTATTTTCCTCAACCACAGTAGACCCTTGTTGAACCCTCTGACCCTGAGTTTCTTGAGCACTCGTAACAACTTCGATGTCGGTTATCATTTTTCCTCATATCTTGTGTTTCTAGCTTACCACAAACCAACCACCTCAACTTTCTTCACAATTTAAAACAAAACATGTTAGAATGGATTGAGTCGGTCCTCATTATTAACAAAATCTTTTCCATTTTTTATTCAATTCTTCTTTTCCATTTTTCATTCATTTTTTTTTTGGTTGCGGTCGAATCTTATGGAGATTGCCTACGTATCATGACCCCGCATGAATCAGACCGTGCGTAGTTCTTGCAAATAAAAGGTAAATGACAATAAAATATTTTTGGAATTTTCCATTTTCATAATAACGACAAAACTGACCAACTTAACGATGCAATACAGACTCGAAAATCAAACGACCCATTTACTCTAATCAAAAGAAATATAAACCCAAAAACAAAATGACAGATTCCTTCCCCTATATGTCAACTTTGACCCAAAAATCTGAACGGTATTCACTTGACCACTAACTCTTTTCTTGTTTTTTATTTTATTTTATTTTATTTATTTTTTTTAAAATTAAAATAAATGACCCGGTATTGCAATCACGGCCTTCCTACGCCTCGGGGGCGAAGATTTTAAGGCTGTGAGGGTCAAAAATCATAATACGACCAAAGGTGGCTATTTATGCAAAGTCAACCTTCTGGCGCCCCGTTTGGGAACATTTGGCTATTTTTTGACAAAAACGGCATCACCTGGTTTATTTATGACAAAAATTAAAATTTTGATATTTTTTAGTTATTTTTGCAAAGGGGAGGTTGGACCCGATGAGGGTTGCCTACGTATCTCACGCCCTGTGAGAATCAAACCATGCGTAGTTCGGGCAAATTAACCGAACTATTTTAAAACATGACTCTTTTTTCCATTTTTATTTTTGGAATTTCATAAGCGAATAAAAACTATTTTTAGAAACAAGACTCTCTTTTTTTCTTTTTTCTTTTCAACAAATAATAAAACAATCTATTTTCCAAACTAAAAATAAAAGACTCTTTTTTTCCTTTCCTTTTTCAACAAATAATGAAACAACTTATGTTTCTCAAACTAAAACAACAACTTTTCTTATCTTTTTCTTTATCAACATATAACTTTCCAAAAATAAAAGACTCTTTTTTCTTTTTCTTTGCTTTTTTTTAGTAAAACAAAATAAAACATTTTCCCTTTTTTTTCAAAATTTCGGCAGAGTTTCGCTAGTAATTGGTCATTGATTTTTTATTTCTAAAATAATCAATTAACTCCCTAACTGATATTTCTCTTTTTTGTTCCTCTTTTCTCTTTTTTTTTTTGTCAATTTTCCAACATTCTCGAGATTCAGAAACCGGTCAACATGCAGGTTCAAAACAAATATATGTACAAAGCAAGTAGGATGCATCAGGATGGTCTTTTCATTTCAGGTTGCTAGTCCTAGACGGACCCAACCCCTGTGTTGAGTCCCCTAAGTCAAATGCAACATGATGCAAATAACCGTTCCTACTAGGGATCTGGCATGAAGTCATGTTATTCTATGTTCAAATCCTGAGTCGGTGTTCTAGATTATGTACCCGAGCGGACAACTCAAGTCGAGGAGGGGGCAGCTTACTGGGAACCAAAAGGCCATCCGGCTTCGTAACTTGTCCGGCCTCTTTCTTATTTCAAGGTATGACACTAATAGAATAGGGAGTCTCAACCAGTAAGTACATCCCCGGATGTGAAGAGAGAAGGGTGTCGGCACAGTTTATATACAGTTCAGATAATATCAAAGCGGTAACATTTAGCACATTCAGCATAAAACATGTAGGAAAATCAGATACAATAAAATACAACAATTTATCTAAGCTCGAATTCTGAACCCTGAACCAGAGATTCTGGGTTCGGTCCCCAGCAGAGTCGCCAGAGCTGTCACACCTTCTTTTTCATCTACTTCCCGTAAAGGGTGTAAAGGAGTTTTTCCAATTAAAGGACAATCGGAACGGGATTTAATTATTAATTATTTAGAGTCGCCACTTGGGAGATTAATGGTGTCCCAAGTCACCGGTTGAATCCCAAACAGAAGAAATTTATGACTCTGTTAACAGTCCGCGAACCAGAAATCCTAGTAAGGAATTCTGTTAACCCGGGAGAAGGTATTAGGCATTCCCGGGCTCCGTGGTTCTAGCACGGTCGCTTAACTGTTGTATTTGATTTTATCTGATTTCAAAACATGCTAGCTTATGTGCCTTTTATTGGTAAACCGCTTTAATCATTATATTTTAAAAGAATTACAGCATTGTGGAAATGCGTCTCGGACCATGTTACAATCAATGCACCCGTGGTTGTCAACACATTTAGACATCCGTTGAGATTTGGATTTGGGTCACATCAATGCGCACCCGAGTTTAAGAAGGTAATTTAATTAAAATCGCGCCTAAAGATCCTAACGTAATATTATTTTGGGGAAGACCGTGAAGTTCGCTAAATGGCCCTCCCAAATTCTAATCATTTTTAATAACCATTTATTGAGAGCCTCACCATTTTGTGTTTATTGGGCGGGGCTCATCTCACTTATTATTTAAAAGGCCGACCTAAAAGAGACTACGATTTTTATTCACTTTGTCTCTAATAATAAAGAAGAACCCATGATTATTTAACAATAAACGCGAAATAGATTCAGGCCAATTTATAACACTAATGGGCATTTGTACAAGCCCAAGCGTAATCAAGGAGCCTAAAGCAAAGTACGATGTTCACAATCTATTCGACTTTTACACCCAAATTTGATTCTCACGTTGGACAAGGTCGAAGCCCAGTGCTCATTATTTCCAATTCCATTAAAGAAATATCTGGCAACATCGCATGACCTTAAATCTTACATATCAGTATTGCAACAATTCATAAAGCAAAAATAGAAACAAATTAAGGAAAGCACAATATGAACTCATTTAAAATCCAGCTACTTACGATGCAAAAGAACAACTTAACCCACAGACATCTATCATACACAACTGACGTAGATTAAACTCTATCATGCCATCAATAAAACACAACAGCAATAATACATCCAGTCAATCAACTAAATTAGCGCAAGTAATTCTATAGATAAGTATCACAGCAACAGTATTAAACTTGTGATTAAAGAGAGAGATATATGGACCTCAAGGAGATACATTATCCAAACTGATCTTTTCAGCTAACACGTACAAACGTGACGACGAACGCCAACATCTAAACCGAACGGGAAACAAGCATCGCAACAGAAACTCCGACAGGAACCATGAATGGCCACCTCGCTAACAACCTCAAAGCTCAGCTTAAATGATTTTTGGGACTACTTCAAGACTGTTTCTCGGTGAAAGAGGTAACATTTGAGCCACTGTTTCCGGATGGTTTTCGTGTTGTTCAGCAACACTCTTGACTAGTGTTTGGCAGCAGATTTTCGTGGTTTAAAAGGTGCGACAATGGCCAGTGTTCATGGTTGTTCTGTCGCTGATTTGCAGCTGGCGTTAATGGAGGTTTTTGAAGGAGAGTTGCTGCGAGGAAGATGAAAGGGATGGTTGGGTCGTTGTTTGGGGTGTAACAGCAAGCTCGCCGCTGGTGAGGAGAGGAGGAGTAGAGGGGTCGTTTGGGTGGGGAAGGAAGATGAGATCGTGAGGGGGGTTGTGTGAAGAAGACGACGTCTCGGGGAGGGGGGGGTCGTTCCTTGCGCAGCTTTTGTGTTTTTTCCGCTTTTCGTTTTTTTTTAGCCACCTTTTCCTTTAGTCTTCATCATTCTTTTATAGTGTAGAGTCTAGGTTGTAGGGTTTTTAGGTTAAGGGGTATGAGCCTAGGAATTATGGGCTTGGCAATTATGGGCTAGGTCCAAAATTAGGCCTAAATGGGTTGCTCGAGCCCAAACTCTATTCTTTCGCTGCGAACGAGTTAAAAATACGGGCCCATTTGTTAATTATTCCTACTATTCAAATAATTATTAAAATAAAACTAATCATTAAAACAAATCTATTTTTGGTATTTTCAAATATCATATTAAAATAAAAATACGATATTATTGTTGTATATATTTTTAAGATATTTTTTTTTAGATTAAAAATGACTACAAAACATTAATGAACCTATTTTTATGATTTTTGTTTTCTTGTAATAAATAAAGTAAAAAGAGCTAAAATTACTTAAAATATCTATATTATGCCTAAATTAAATATTTTACACTAATATATAAAAAATCTTGGGGAGGGTCAAAAATCACATGTCTACATTAATTTCACCAATTCGAGCCAAATTCTGTCACGGACCTCCAATTTACCTTCCAAGCATGCTCCTAAGTCCAAAATCACCCGACGGAGCTAACCAAATCATAATAGTCCAAATCCGAGATCGAATACTAAAAAGGTCAAGACTGAGTCAACCCTCTCAAATTTAATGCTTCAAACTGAGAATCATCCTTCCATATCTATTCCGATTAACCTGCAAACCAAAACTGACGATTTACATAAGTCGTAATACATCATACGGGGCTAGTCATGACCGAGAACTGGCCTGCGGAGTACAAATGCTCAAAATGACCGGTCGGGTCATTACATCCTCCCCCACTTAAATATTTGTTCGTCCTCGAACGTGCCCAGAGTTGTTCCAAAAGCCAACCTGTGCGACCCGCGCACCAATAAGCAATAGTCCAAATGTACTCAAATCATGGAAAAATGACTCAAATGAGAGAGTTGTACCACAAGCTTACCAGTACCACCACCACACAATGCTGAGAACCCATCAAACATTGTAGAACCATAACACACGAATCTAACCCGAATGTTCATACCTCCACATAACTTCGCTACAACGCGTGAACCTATCCAAACACTGGTCCACATGAAACACCTCAAGTCACTATGCTCAAAATAAACAAACACATGCAATTTGTTGTTTAGTACCAAAAGAAAATCATCATAACCACGGCGAAGCAAATGAAATAACATTATACAAACCCGAAAGGACACAACCGATACACCATCCACCGAGCAATACCCAATACTCTTCCCGCTCGAATTCCACTATGAGACCCTAATCGGACTATACCACACGTTCCTATAACCAATGAATCATAACACCTCGCAACACGGAAAAGTAACTCATAGATTACCTCTGAACACTAATAAGCTTAATAACAATTGAATCAACACATCCCTCAACAATAGCGACTCGGAGTCAACAAAGCCGACTCGATGCAAAACACACATCCATATTGGCATACCAATGAACCCCTTATCAAGAAGTTCATGAAGCTACTCCTTCAACTCCTTTAACTCCGTAGGTGCCATACGATATGGTGCACGACATCAAATCAGTACCGAAATCAACAATCCCATCCGGCCGCATGCCCGGCAACAGGAAACACATCCGAAAAAATACCTCACCACCAGAACTGAATCAATGGTAGGAGTCTCTGCACGGACATCCCTCACGAAGCCCAAATAAGAAAGTCAACCCTTCCCAACCATCCGCTGGGTCTTCAAAAATGAAATCACCCTACTAGGAACATAATCCATCGAACCTTGCCACTCAATCCATGGAATCCCCGGCATAGCTAACATTGCCGTCTTAGCGCAATAGTCCAGAATAACACAACATGGAGACAACCAGTCCATAACCAATATCACATCAAAATATAACATACTAAGCAACAAAGGATCCACTCGGGTCTCCAAATCGCCGATAGTCACCACACAAGGATGATACATGTGACCCAAAACTACAACATAACCTAATTATGAGAACTCCCAGTCTGCAAATCCATATAGCACACGAATCACCATATCTGATCCCGATTCCAGCATCTAAATGTATAACACACCTCTAATACCCAATCATTCCACGAGGGATACTCCTAAAAATTTTCTGTGCCACCAAGAAAACTCGAATATCAGCAGTCGATCAAACAAGAGAGTGTCGCAATACCAATGATGTATTATTAACTCAATCACATTGCCTTTTATAAAATGTATGCCCTCTTCAAGCCACACCAATTAGCAATATCCTTTGCCTAATCATCTGAAACTGCCCATGCTGCCTAAGAATTTATGACCTTTCTTTCAGAATTGAATTGTGACCTTACACATGCAATCTCAACCCTACACAACATGCCGCATATATCATGCCATCCTATGTCAAATATGAGGACTTGGTAATCTATTTCGAGTCACAAGCAACTACGTACTCAACTAGCCAAGAACTTTACATTTGATCCATCTAGAAGAAAATCACTATACATCACATGCTCCTCACGCCAATAGAAAATATACATATCTAACCGTGGTAGAAAATCATGAGGAACTCTCCGAATCCCATTTGCACAAAACCAAACTGTCAGGACTGAATCCTTCTAGCTCAACCAAGTTACGCAGGTCACCAAAAACCCAAGAGCATAGCCACGAAACACCCGTAGAAACTCTTTACCTCATAAGCACCCAAAGAACTAATCATCTCCCTTACCATGTCGTTCCGACCTATTACTAAGATGTCTTATTTATCCAAGTTCCTTCTGAATTACTTTCGAATTGATACTTCTCCTTGTCATAATAGTGAAATCCTCAACCTAGACTCACCACACGAGACCCAAGCATAAAACTACACCACCCAAAGGCTCATAAGCCACCGAATACTCTCTCAAATATCCCCAAAAGCACCATATTCAGAATACTTACTCTGAAGAGACTTCCTGTGAATCTAAAGCCATTACCTTCACCTTGTTGTTACTAATATGTAGAATCCATAATGATATAGAAATGCCACAAATCTAGACACCCTCCAATGTAAACCTCAATTTCTAGTCAAATACACATCCTGAAGATCTCCAATTATTATGTATAAATCTTGAGTCCTTTAAAACCATTCTCGGGTGTTATCCACTTCACTTAGGTCTCAATTAAATTGATCAAACTAGCCGAACGACCTATGCTCCATTAGCACTCCAACCCCACGGAAAGTAGCCTCACCTTAATGCAACCAAATAAATTCCTGCTCCATGTACATTACATCCCTCACCACACAACTCAAGTCATTCCATGATTATTTTACGCCCATAAAGTATAACACAACCCCTATTCCAAATTTCCTTTATTCGAGTCATCCTCGATCTCAACCTCTGTAAGCTATAACTGATTCACCAGTATGTCTCAAACTGGAACCAACATAGCACAATACCGTGCAATCAATTGATCAATAGCATACTCCCCCACTTAGCTCAAAGCCATAGATCAAACACACAATAGCTCACAATGTCTATACTCTATTACTTCTATAATACCATGGTGGGATTAAACTCAATCCTTCATAAGCTCGTGCAACAGAAACTATCTAGTACTTCAAATCTTATGCAATCTCACATTCACTCTCGCAATAGTCAAGACAACTCCCATACACAGTCCAAACTCAAACTGCAACACATATATTTCACTGGTAAAATAGTTCTTCCAACAAACAACATAAGGATCACACAAACTTCAGGACACTTCGTAGGAGATAACCCACCTGCTTCGCCTCAAATTAACATCTCTTTATACCCTTCCACCATTGTAAACATCATGCAATCACTTAATCTTCTTGAGTTTGAACTCACATCCCAACATGAAATCTAATTCACTCCCCATCTAGACAACATGAAAGATCCTTCAACACACTTGCAACTCGGGGCTATACATCAAATCAGGGTGAAATCAAGCACCAGATAGTTCCTTCTACCCTCAAGCAGACCCTTCTCATCAAGTTCAAATCATATAAACACATCTCGCAGTCACATCATACGTGATCATCATACTCATCACGTAGCTATCCAGTAATCACTCCCACTAATAGGGACGCTATCGGAAATACAAATCCAAAAGCACGTGCTCACACAATCAACACCTCAGTGCTCAAGCTACAGGCAAGGCCCGGCCTCAAGTCCTCAAGACTGGCCCAACATCAACACAAAGAAATCACATCTCACCCCTTGATCAAGGAATTACAAGCCGTCGATGCATAGATGATACCGAGCGCTCATGCATGCATACAAACGCGCAGAAGGAATTCAAAGAGTTACATTTCAAGCTAAATCAATGTTGCACGATAAGAATTCAAGAATGTGAAGGTTTCCTAAAGGTTCTGCAGCCTCTCGAAGATAAGTATACACGTCTCCATACCTATCCACGAGACTCTACTAAACCTGCTCATGACTCGTGAGACCTATATAACCTAGACTCTGATACCAACTAGTCATGACCCTAAAATCGACCCAGTCGTGATGGCGCCTATCGTAAAACTAGGCTAGCCTACACAATTCCCAAATCAAACCATTATTCTATGAAAATCATTTTTAAACCATTAATTAACAAGAGATCTAATAATATAAATCTAAATAACCAGTGCAAAATAAATACACAAGCCCGACATCGGTGTATCACAAGTCACGAGCATCTACTAAGGTCTACGAAGAGTCTGAAAATGTACTAAAAATATTCTAAGGAAAATAAGAGAGAGAAGAGCAGGGATGCAAACGTCGTACAACTACCTTGCTAACTACGATAAACCTGTCACTGAGTAATCAACACCCACTATCGGGTTCAGAAATATCTGAATCTACACACAAGGTGCCGGAAGTAATGTGAGTATGCCAACTCAGTAAGTAATAAGAGCAAATAAAGATTGAGCTGTAAGAAAACACATAATCCACGTCATAGTACCACAGTAAGTACAGTGTGTTTCCAAAACACTATATATATCAAATCATTTCGTTAAAAAATCCAATTTCAGTAAAAATCCTTGGAAAATGTCTTTCAGTAATTTTTCAAATGAAGAGATAAAATAGTGAGTAAAATAGTGAAAACATAGTCGGCCCCTCGAGGAAAACCCACTCATATATAGTCCCTCGAGAAAAATGAATCATAAACTGCCCCTCGGGCAAAATATCAACAGAACCAGCCCCTCGGGCTACCTCACAATCACTCGTAATCAGCCCCTCGGGCAACAATATGAATCAGCAACAGCCCCTCGGGCTACATAAAATCACTCACACTGGGTACCCACGCTCACTGGGGGTGTTCAGACTTCGGAGAGGCTCCTACAGCCCAAGCGCTATAACAAGCCATCTCGTGGCATAATCAATTAGGCCATCGGCCTCATATAACAAGCCACCTCGTGGCATAATCAATCAGGCCCTCGGCCTCTTATATATTACAAATCAGTACAATATGCTGCGGCGCGCAACCTAATTTCATGATATCCTCACAACACAGGCCCTCGGCTTCACTCAGTCAGAAACATCTCAAGCCACTCGGGCAACAGTAAAACAGGATGTTGAGTCCCAAATGTCATTTAAAGTATCAAAACGGAGTAAATACGGCTGAGTTATGAAATTAGTAAAACACAGCATGACTGAGTACATATATTAAGTCAAAACAGTAAGGAATAGTAGTGAAAAAGCCCCTAAGGGTCCAAACAATTGGCACGAGGCCCAAATATGGCATCCAGCCCAAAAGATTGTAATGCTTTTCAAAACACAATAGTATCAAATATTTTTCAGTCAAATACATGACATAATAGTCGTACGGTAAGGACCAAGTCACAATCCCCAACAGTACACAACCCCATGCTCGTCATCTAGCGTGTGCGTCACCTCAAAGTAGTGAAATTGTCACGACCCCAGTTTGCCCTCTGTGAACCATCGTGACGACACCTAGTCTCTACAACTAGGTAAGACTAAAATGTGAAAGATAAACCAAATTTGCGGAAGAAAACAATTTAAAATAGAAATGGAGTAATAAAACGCCGTTTAAAAGTGCCGCTCGGCATACACAATATTAACTCTTAAAACCAATACATTTTTCGAAAACCTATGAATCACAAGCTAAGAGATATATAAGAAGCTCTAAATCCAGAAATGTCTAACCAAAAGGGGAATAATGAAGGGCTATACTATTCCAGAAAGATAGAAAGGGACTCCTCAGTGTGAGGACGCGGCAGATATACCTCGAAGTCTTTACAGAAGCGCCTCGCCTCAAGGATGGTAATACAGAGCGAAAGTACCTGGATCTGCACATGCAAACATGCGCAGAAGGGCATGAGTACACCACAATAGTACTTAGTAAATGCCAAGCCTAACCTCGGTCGGGTAGTGACGACGAAGGTCAGGGCCCTACTGAGTTTAAATAAAATATAAGGTATAACAGTGTAGAATAAGACATTATAATTAAGTGCAACAGTAAGAAATAATATAGAATAGAAAGAACAACAACAACTAGAACAGAGACAAGATAATCAAGAAAAGGAAATACAACTCAACATAGAGATAACAACCGGGGTACCTTCCAGGATACCATCATGTAGTCCCAATTATATCTATCCAGTGGATCTCCTGGGATACCGCCCAAATTCCAACTATCAGTGCGTGGGGATCTACCGAAATCCCGATCCATAGTCCCAAATATAAATACCCAGTACTGGGGGAATCTACCGAGTGCAGTCCCGTAGTTCCATATAACTGTGTAGGGGGATCTACCGGAATCCCACATCCGTAGTCCCAATTAAACAGACAAGGGGTTATCTACCAGAATCCCACATCCGTAGTCCCAAATAAAGAGATAAGTGGTACGCACAAGTACGCACACATCACTTCGTCACCAATTAGCACAAGTACGCACTCGTCACCTCACGTACAAGGCATTTCAATTAACATTAATACCAAATTCTAAGGGGAAGGTCCCCCACACAAGGTTAGGCAAGCCACAAACCTCGAAACGGCTCAAAATCAACTCGAAACCACGTTTTTGCCCCGAGTACTAAAATCTAACTAATTCTATTCAATTTCATAATGTAAATATCACTTCAAGTAACTAATTCTACAAAGAAATTCTAAGCTAATACGCAAAATTAGGTAACATGACCAAAACGCCCCTCGGGCCCACGTCTCGGAATCAGGTAAAATTTATATTTTCAGAATCCTCATACTCTCTCGAGTTCATGAATACCAAAATTATCCAAATCTAAGGTCAAATTCTCAATCAAAAGTCGAATTCTAGGTCAAAGAACTTTCTTCCAACCTTTCCCCAATTTTCATCTCCAATCCAAAATCAAATGATGAATACATGTTTAGATTAATGGGTTTCAAGAAAAAAGGAGTAAGGAATCGTTACCCAACTGATATCTCTGAAAATCCCTCAAAACCTCGCTCAAATCCGAGCTCCCAAGCTCTAGTTTTCACAAAAATGGCTAAACCCTCGATTTTGAACTTAAACATTCTGCCCAGCTAATTCCTTCTTGGCAAACGCGGAAGGCCCCTCGCGTTCGCGAAGCCCAATTACACTTGGACCCAGATTTCTTCATCGTGAACGCGATGCACGAGAAGCGATCGCGATTCAAAACTTCCTCCTCCTACGCGAACGCGGGAAAGCCATCACGAACGCGTAGGTATAGAACTCCCAGCTTCGCGAATGCGGGAGACACTTTGCGAATGCGAAGCAAAAATTCCTTGCTAGCCCAAGCTCCTTTTCGCGAATGCGAGACCCCACTCGCGAACGCGAAGAAGGAAACTAGAATTGACTGCTGCAACATTTTCTACAATTTTCTATGTTCCAAAAATGACCCGTTGGGCTTCTGAAACACACCCGAGGCTTCCGAGACCTCAACCAAACCTACCAACATCTCCCATAACTTCATTCAAACTTGCTCCAACCTTCAGAACGCTCAAAACATCAAAACACCTATTTCTCATCGGATTCAAGCCTAAAAATTCCAAAAACTCTAAAAATACGGTTTCGATCAAAAAGTCTATCAAACCTCATTCGAATGACCTGAAATTTTGCACACACATCACATTAAACACTAATGAGCTACTCCAACTTCCGAAATTCTATTTCGACCCTCGGATCAAAATCTTTCTATTGAACCGGAAACTTCAAAAATTCAACTTTCGGCATTTCAAGCCTAAATTAGCTACGGACCTCCAAAACACAATCTGAACGCGCCCCTAAGCCTGAAATCACCAAACAGAGCTAACAGAACCATCGGATTTCCATTCCGAGGTCGTCTACACACTGTTCTGACTACGGTTAACTTTCCAACACTTAAGCTCTCATTTAGGAACTAAGTGTTCCAAAACTCTCTGAAACTCAAAATCGAACATCCTAGCAAATCAAAATAGCAGAAATAAACATGGGGAAAGCAGTTAATAGGGGATCAGGGCGCTAATTCTTAAGACGACTGGCTGGGTCTTCACATCCTCCAACACTTAAACATTCGTTCGTCCTCGAACGAGCATAGAGACATACATGAAGTAGTGAAAAGATGAGGGTAACGGATATGCATATCCTACTCGGTCTCCCAGGTCACCTCCTTGACCGACTGGCCCCACCATTGAACCTTTACTGATGCAATGTTCTTTGACCTCAGCTTTCTAGCCTGCCTGTACAATATTGCCACTAGCTCCTCAATATAAGATAGATCCTTGTCCAATTGGACTGAACTGAAATCCAACACGTGCGACAGATCACTGTGATACCTCCGGAGCATCAAAACATGAAAACCAAATGAACTCCTGCCAAGATGGGAGGTAAGGCAAGCACATAAGAAACCTCCCCAACATGCCTCAATATCTCAAAAGTGTCAATAAACCTCGGACTCAACTTTCCCTTCTTCCCAAATCTCATAACGCCCTTCATAGGCGAAACACAAAGTAGAAACCCGCTCTCCAACCATATAGGAAATATCACGAACCTTCCGGTTCGCGTAACTCTTCTATCTGGACTGGGCTGTACGGAGTCTATCCTGAATCACCTTAACCTTTTCCAAAGCATCCTGAACCATGTCTATGCCCAGTAATCTAGCCTCACCCGGCTCAAACCAACCCACTAGGGATCTACACCTCCTACCTTATAAAACCTCGTACGGTGCCATCTGAATGATGGACTGGTAGCTATTATTGTAGGCAACTCCGCCAATGGCAAGAACCTATCCCTAAGACACTTCAAGCTCAATCACACATGCACGGAGCATATCCTTAAGAATCTGAATAGTGCATCGAACTATTCGTCTGCTAGAGGGTGAAATGTTGTACTCAACTCTACCCGATTACCCAATTCATGCTGAACGACCCTCTAGAACTGTGATGTAAACTGAGTACCTCTATCTGAAATGATGGAAACCGGAATACCATGCAGACGAACAATATCTCGGATATAGATCTCTGCCAACCACTCCGAGGAATAAGTAGTACACATAGGAATAAAGTGAGCGGACTTGGTCAGCCGATCTATAATCACCCAAATAGCATCGAACTTCCTCAAAGTCCGTGGGATCCCAACTACAAAGTCCATGGTGATCTACTTCCACTTCCACTATGGAATCTCCATCTGCTGAAGCAACCCACTCGGTCTCTGGTGCTCATACTTCACTTGCTGACAGTTGAGGCACCGAGTTGCAAATCCAAATATATCTTTCTTTATCCGCCTCCACCAGTAGTGTTGCCTCGAATCCCGATACATCTTCACGGCACTCGGATGAATGGAATACCGCAAACTTTGGGACTCCTCCAGAATCAACTCCCGAAGCCCATCAACATTGGGTACACAAATCCGACCCTGTATCCTCAATACATCGTCGTCACCAATAGTCACATCTCTGGCATCACCGTGCTAAACCTTGTCCTTCAGGACAAGCAAATGAGGGTCATCATACTGACGCTCCCTGATATGATCAAATAAGAAAGAACGAGAAACCGAGCAAGCTAGAACCTGACTGGGCTCCAAAAGATCCAATCACACAAACTAGATGGCTAAGGCCTGAACATCTATCGCCATAGGCCTCTCCGATATTGGTAAATAAACCAAACTCCCCAAACTCTCTGCCCGGCGTCAAGGCATTGGCCACCAAATTGGCCTTGCCCGGGTGATACAAAATAGTGATATCATAGTCATTCAACAACTCTAACCACCTCCTCTGGCACAAATTTAGATCCTTTTTGAATAGGTGTTGTAAGCTCTGATGGTTAGTATAAATATCACAAGGAACCCTGTATAAGTAATGGTGCCAGATCATCAGGGCGTGAACAATGGAAGCTAACTCAAGGTCGTGGACAGGGTAATTCTTCTCATGTACCTTCAACTGTCTGGACGCGTAGGCAATCACCCTACTGTCCTGTATCAACACCGCTCTAGGGACAATCCTCGAGGCATCACAATAAACCGTATAAGACCCCAAACCTGTAGGTAGTATCAAAATTAGGGTTATGGTCAAAGCTATCTTGAGCTTCTGAAAGCTCATCTTACACTCTTCCGTCCACTGGAACGAAGCACCCTTCTGGGTCAACCTGGTCATGGGGGCTGCAATCAATGAAATCCCCTCCACAAAATAACGGTAGTAACTTGCCAAGCTAAGGAAACTATGGATCTTTGTAGCTAAGGATGGTCTGGGCCAACTCTGCACGACCTCTATTTTCTTCGGATCCACCTTAATACCCTCACTCGATACCACGTGGCCTAGGAATGCCACGGGAATCCAACCAAAACTCACATTTTGAAAACTTAGCATATAACTTCTTCTCTCTCTCAGAGTTTGAGCATAGTCCACGGGTGCTTCTCATGATCTTCCTGACTCCGGGAATACACCAGAATATCATCAATAAAGACAATGACGAACGAGTCAATATACGACTGGAACACACTGTGCATCAAATGCATAAAGGCTGCTGGGGCATTGGTCAGCCCAAATGACATAACAAGGAACTCGTAATGAACATACCGAAAAGCAGTCTTCGGGATATCTGGCTCTCGAATCTTCAACTGATGGTAACCTATGTGCAAGTCAATCTTAGAAAACACCCGTGCACCCTGTAGTTGGTCAAACAGATCATCAATACGAGGCAAAGGATAATGGTTCTTAAATGTAAATTTGTTCAACTAGCGATAATCAATACACATACGCATAGAACCATATTTTTCTTCACAAACAAGACAGGAGCACCCCAAGGTGATTCACTGGGCCGAATAAAACCCTTATCAAGCAATTCTTGTAATTGATCCTTCAACTCCTTCAACTCAAGAGGAGCCATACAATACGAAGGAATAGAAATGGGTTGAGTGACCGGCAATAGGTCAATGCCAAAATCAATTTCTCTATCAGGAGGCATACCCGGAAGATCAGCGGGAAACACATCGGGAAAATCCTGTACTACTGGAACTGAATCAACTGAAAGGGTATCAATACTGACATCTCTCACATAATCTAAATACGCATCACACCCCTTCTCAACCATACGCTGAGCTTTAAGAAAAGAAATAGCTCTGTTGGGAGTGTGATCTAATGTACCCCTCCACTCAACATGCGGTACACCTAGCATGGCCAGCATCATGGTTTCGGCGTGACAATCAAGGATAGCATAATGGGGCGACAACCAGTCCATGCCCAAGATAATATAAAAGTCTACCATGCTGAGCAACAATAAATCGACTCTGGTCTCAAAACCACTAAGAGCAACCAAACAGGACCGATAAATACGGTACACAACAAGAGAATTCTCCCATAGAAGTAGAAACATAAACAAGGGAACTCAAAGAATCCCGAGGTACACCCAAATGCGGAGAAAAATAAGAAGACACATAAGAGTAAGTGGAGCCTAGATCGAATAGAACTGATGCATCCCTGTGACACACCAATATAATACCTATGACGATAGAATCGGAGGCAACATCCTTGGTACGGGCAGGAAGGGCATAATATCTGGCCGGGCCTTCCCCTCTTGCTGGCTGAGTAGGTGGGGTAGCAATTGGTGCTGTGATCATTGCTTGAGAACTGTACGGAGCGCGCTATGGCTGACAAGTCAGTGGAGGTGAACTCCTCCCAAGTCTAGGGCAATCCCTCAACACATGGCGTGTGACCCACACTCAAAACAAGCTTTCGGAGGACGTGGCAGTGGGAACTGTGCGGTACGGGTACTCCAAGACCCCTGAACACCTAAAACACTATTTGAAAGCTGAGATGCAAACTGAGTTGGCCGACCAACAAAACCTCTACCATGTTGTACTCTTCCTCCAAAATAAGGACCAGTAGATCTCTCCAATCTACAAGGTCTCCTCACTTCCCTATACTCTCTCTCCTGACCTTGTTTGTCCTCTCTCTCCTGGACACACCTGTCCTTTACTCGGATAGAGGTCCTCACCACACGCTGAACTGGGACAACAGGCTGTGTCGATATGACACCTGGAACCCGACCAATGAGAACTCGATGCTCTAGTGTGGGGGTGGCAGAAGTATGGGTCCCTTCCCCGATGCGTGAGGTAGTTGGTACAACATGAATTAATCCCGCCTGAACTAATGTACCAAACATGCTCAGGAACTGTGCTAATGTCTCCTGAAGTGCTGGAGCAGTAGTAGTAGTAGTAGTAGGCACATCCGGTTCCTGGGCTCTAGCTAGAACTACTAGTGGCTCCTCGGTGGCATCTCGTGCTGGTGTCCTACCTGCACCGCATGCGCGTCCTCGGCCTCTACCCCGGCCCCAACCCAGACCTCTAACGGCTCTCGCAGGGGGCACAAGTATCTTATCATATCTGGCAGCACGTGTGCTCACCATCAGTGAGAGAATAGAAGACATAGGTTTAGGATTCGTGATGTCAAAAATCTCGCATGATAGGGAAATCAAATGAAGTGGAATTTTCCTAACGGTTACATAGCCTCTCGTAGATAAGTACATATGTCTCCGTACCGATCAGCGAGACTTTAATAAACTGGCTTGTGATTCATGACTCCTATGAACCTAGAGCTCTGATACCAACTTGTCACGATGCCGATTTACTCTCTGTGAACCATCGTGACGACACCTAGTCTCTACGGCTAGGTAAGCCTAAAATGCGGAAGATAAGCCAAATTTGCAGAAGAAAACAATTTAAAATAGAAATAGAGTACTAAAACAGCGTTTAAAAGTGTCGCTCATCATACACAATATTAACTCTTAAAACCATTACATTTTCCCAAAACCCGGAAACCCATGAATCACAAACTAATAGATACATAAGAAGCTCTAACTCCAGAAATGTCTAACCAAAAGGGGAATTACTGAAGGGCTATACTATTACAGAAAGATAGAAAGGGACTCCTCTGTCTACGGACGCGGCAAATATACCTCTAAGTCTCTACAAAAGCGCCTCGCCTCAAGGATGATAAGACGGAGTAAAAGTACCTGGATCTGCACATGAAAAATATGCATAGAAGGGGCATGAGTACACCACAGCGGTACACAGTAAGTGCCAAGTCTAACCTCGGTCGGGTAGTGACGAGGAAGGTCAGGGCCCTACTGAGTTAAATAAAATATAAGGCATAACAGTGTAGAATAAGACAGTATAATTAAGTGCAACAGTAAGAAATAACATAAAATAGAAAGACCAACAACTAGAACAGAGACAAAATAATCACGGAAAGGAAGTACAACTCAACACGGAGATAACAACTAGGGTACCTTCCAGGATACCGTCATGTAGTCCCAATTAAATATATCCAGTGGATCTCCCGGGATACCATCGCGTAGTCTATCATATGTATCTGAAGGATCTCTCGGGATCTCGTCCCGTAATCCAACTATCAGTGCACGGGGATCTATCGGAATCCCAATCCGTAGTCCCAAATATAAATACCCAGTACTAGTAGAATCTTCCGGGTGTAGTCCCGTAGTTCCATATAACTGTGCAGGGGGATCTACCGGAATCCCACATCCGTAGTCCCAAATAAACAAATAAGGGGGATCTACCGGAATCCCACATCCATAGTCCCAAATAAACAGACAAGGGGGGATCTACCGGAATCCCACATCCGTAGTCCCAAATGTAATTACACAGCAGCATCAGGAAAATATTCAAAAATATCAATTTCATATCGAGGCAAACAAGTAATTATATCCTAGCATGCTGCATGGAATTCAGGTAAAGCAGTTTGAGCAAATAAGGTAATTAAAACACTTAGACATGCTTTCCTAAGTTAACAATAGGTTTTAAATGCAGGTAATATGAATAGGAAAAGAAACATACTAGTAATTACTTAATGAAAACCGTATTTTCAACAATTAGCACAAGTACGCACTCGTCACCTCACGTACAAGGTATTTCAATAAACAGTAATACCAAATCTTAAGGGGAAGGTCCCCCACACAAGGTTAGACAAGCCACTTACCTCGAACCAGCTCAAAATTAACTCAAAACCACGTTCATGCAATGAGTACTCGACTCCAAATGGCCCAAATCTGTTCAATTCAATTTTAAATAACACTTCAAGCAACTGATTCTACAAAGAAATTCTAAGCTAATACGCGAAATTAGGTAAAATGACCAAAATGCCCCTCGGGCCCACGTCTCGAAATCGGGTAAAATTTATATTTTTAGAATCTTCATACTCTCACGAGTTCATGCATACCAAAATTATCCAAATCTAAGGTCAAATTTCCAATCAAAAGTCGAATTCTATGTCTAAGAACTTTCTTCCAACTTTTCCCCAATTTTCACCTCCAATACGAAATTAAATGATGAATTCATATTTAGATTAATGGTTTACAAGAATAAATGAGTAAGGAATCGTTACCCAATTGATATCTCTGAAAATCCCTCAAAACCTCGCTCAAATCCGAGCTCCCAAGCTCTAGTTTTCACAAAATGGCTAAACCCTCGATTTTGAACTTAAACATTCTGCCCAGCTAATTCCTTCTTACGAACGCGGAAGGCCCATCGCATTCACGAAGAACAATTACACTTGGGCCCAGATTTCTTCATCACGAACGCGATGCACATGACATGAACGCGATTCAAAACTTCCTCCTCCTATGCGAACTCGGGAACGCCATCGCGAACGCGTAGGTATAGAACTCCCAGCTTCTCGAACGCACTTCGCGAACACGAAGCAAAAATTCCTTGCTAGCCCAAGCTCCTATTGTGAAATGTGAGACCCCACTCGCGAACGCGAAGAAGGAAACTAGAACTAACTGCTGCAATATTTTCTGCAATTTTCTAAGTTCCAAAAATGACCCGTTGGGCATCCGAAACACACCCGAGGACCCGGGGACCTCAACCAAACCTACCAACATCTCCCATAACTTCATTTAAACTTGATCCAACCTTCGGAACGCTCAAAACAATATCAAAACACCTATTTTTCATCGGATTCAAGCATAAGAATTCCAAAAACTCTAAAAATATGCTTTCGATCAAAAAGACTATCAAACCTCGTCTGAATGACATGAAATTTTGCACGCACATCACATTACACACTACGGAGATACTCCAACTTCCGGAATTCCATTCTGACCCTTGAATCAAAATCTCACTATCGAACTGGAAACTTCAAAAATTCAACTTTCGGCATTTCAAGCCTAAATTAGCTACGGACCTCCAAAACATAATTCAAACATGCCCCTAAGCCCAAAATCACCCAATGGAGCTAATGGAACCATCAGATTTCCAATCCAAGGTCGTCTTTATAATGTTCAAACTATGGTATACTTTCTAACATTTAAACTCTCATTTAGGGACTTAGTGTCCCAAAACTCTCTGAAACTCAAAACCGAATATCTCGGCAAATCAAAATAGCAGAAATAAACACGGGGAAAAAAGCTAATAGGGGATCAGGGTGTAAATTTTTAAGACGACCAGCCGAGTCGTCACCGAAACGATGTGAAATCCAGGATTTTATACCCTCAGGACAACATTTACAATCATTACTTACCTCAAACCGGACAAAAATCTATATCGCGATGCCCTTGCCGCTCGACTCGGCCTCAAATCATCCCAAATCTATTCAAAATCAAAATCATATTATCAGTACATGCTAAAAGAGCAAGGCCCACGAGAAAATTATCAAATTAAATTAAAATTCCCGAAATTGGCCAAACCCGACCTCTAGGCCCACGTCTCGGAATCTAATAAAAATCACAAAATTAGAATCTTTATTCTCTCATGAGTCCATACATACCAAATTTATCAAAATATGACTCCATTTGACCCTTCAAGTCCTAAATCAAACTCTCCAAAAATCCCAAGCCCTAACCCATAATTTTCACCCTTAATCTTCATAAATTACATGATTAAACAATGGAAAATCATCATATATACGAGTATTAGGACTCAAGCCACTTACCTTACTGATAAACCCTACAATTCCTCCTTAAAATCGCTCTCAAAAGCTTCAAAGCCGACTAAAAATGGTGGAAATGAACCAAAATTCGCGAAGTCCACAATTTATACTTTCTGCCAAGAGGTACTGCAGGTGCGGAAATAACAGAAGCTGTAAATCTACAGCAACACTCAAAGTCAAACTCTCTCGTAAACCACTCAAATACATCCCGAGGCCCTCGGGACCTCAACCAAACTAGTCAACAAGTCACATATCACCTTTGAAACGCATTCCAACTTTCGAAACTCTCAAAACAACACCAAAACATCAAATCACCCTCGGATTCAAGCCTAAGGATTTTCAAACTTTTGAATTCTGCAAATGATGCCAAAACCTATCAAATCTCCTCCAAATGACCTGAAATTATGCACACACATCACAAATGACACAATGTACCTACTTCAATTTTTGGAATTCCATTCCGACCCTGATATCAAGATTTCCACTGCCGACCGGAAAACACCAAATGTTCAATTTTCGCCAATTCGAGCCAAATTCTACCACGGACCTCCAATTTACCTGTCGAACACGCTCCTAAGTCCAAAATCACCTGACGAAGCTAACCAAATCATAAAAGTCCAAATCCGAGATCAAATACTAAAAAGGTCAAGACTGAGTCAAACCTCTCAAATTTAAAGCTTCAAACTGAGAATCATTCTTCCATATCTATTCCAATTTACCTGCAAACCAAGACTAACGATTTATATAAGTCGTAATACATTATACGGGGCTATTCATGCATGAGAACTGGCGAGCGAAGTGCAAATGCTCAAAACGATCGCTCGGGGTGTTACAGTTGCTTTAACATGCCAATTTGTGCCTCCATTATAACTTGGTCATTGATTGTGTGGAGTCACTATATAATATTATGTTGAGTTGTTGGTAATATAATGGTTTAAATAAAAGAATTATTAACATGCTTTATTCTATGTGCCTCTTAAGATAGAACTTGTTATCTCACTCGGTGCCTTATTATTCTAAATGGTTATTGCACTTTCACTATAATTAGGTTCTCAAATTACACTCATCACCCTGTTATATGTTTACCTTACTTAAAATTGTTATCATGTTTTGGTTTAAAAACTTTTATATTTATTTTGTTAATTTAACTTATGTTTTACTTTGTTTTAAAATGATACTTTTACTCAATTTTATAGATTTCTAAACTAAACTCATCTTATACACTGTTTTGTACAAATTGTATATTATTTTACTTTACTTGATTTCAAAAATAAATTCATTATTTATTTGACACCTTACTTTATTCAAGATCGTTATTATGTTTTATAGTGTATAAATATATCTTTCGTTCATCTAAATTAATATTTATCATGGTTGCATAGTACATGATAGTACGTGAGCTTTGCCGTGCAAAGGTAATTGTTATTGTGGGAACAAGGTGCCATATGCGTAAGATTTGAAAATTGTGGTTCATAACTTGTGATTTATGAGTTGTGGTGCCTCGGGTTAATTCTTGTTGTAAGTCCATGCATTGGGAGCCATTTGATTATTTGAGTTGTCATCTGTTTTCTCCTTATTTGAGTTCTTTTACATCTCATCGGTGTTATGATTATATTGTTTCTTTATTACTCGTTACTACTTACTGCCACTTATGTTTCTACTAGTTATAATTAGTTCGGGTTGTGCCCTGGCCCAACAACCATAGTCAAAGGTATAAAATTTATGTAGCGTCCAGTTTTCCTTCACCGTTGAATTTTTGTCCACTTCTTTTAAAAAAGTTGAGTTGATACTCAAGTTTTTAGATAACTTTAGATGCATACACTTTTCTCTTCTTCTTTACTGTTGTTTTATTCTTCTTAGTTGCACAATGAGTTTATTAAATTTGTTATCATTTCGACAATTGATGATTAGAATTTCCTCTTTATGATAATTTGAAAGTTATGTTTCAAATTTGAGCTCATTTGGATTATATTGTTGAAAATCAAAGAACAAGTTTATATTTCAAAACTTAAGATTCAAAATTTGAAGTTGTATTCAGTAGATTGAACTACTTAAGATTCGAATTTCTGAAGTTGCATTTGAAAGATAGAAGAACTTTAGATTTGATTTCTAAATTAGTATTGAAAAGATTAAACTACTTCAAATTCGAATTTCTGAACTTGCATTTGAAAGATGAAAAACTTCTAATTTGATATATGAAATTGCAATAAAGAGATTGAATTACTTCAGATCCGAGCGGATACACTTTACTAAATTTTGTGCAATGCGGGTATAACTTCAATAGACATCCCAAAAGTGAGTATATATGAAAATGTGTAACGACTCTAAACATGGACCCGGTCGTGATGGCGCCTATCATGAAGACAAGGCCAGACGACACTTTCCCATTTCTGTTTTAAACGGTTAAACAATAAGAATTAAGTCTAAAACGTAATAAATAATCCAAAAGTAAGCAGTGAACATTATAGTTTGCCGAAATAAAACCCAACACAGCCTGATACCGGGGTGTCACTAGTCATGAGCATCTATCAATACACTACATGCCTGAAATACCTACCAAGCTATTATAGAATAACTGAAAAAGATAGAAATGAGATAAAAGGGGAGAAACATGGGACTGCGGACGGCAAGCAGCTACATCGTTAACTCTGAAATCTGCCAGGAGCTCTCAACTCTCACTAGCAGGATCGGCAACGCCTGAATCTGCACACGGGGTGCAGGGAGTAAAGTGAGTACTCCAACCCAGTGAGTAATAATCATAAATAAAGACTGAAAGCAAGAAATCACGTAAGGCACATTACTGGCTATAATGAAGCAGTAAAAAGCCAGTAGACAATGAATAAGTAAAGATATGTAAAAATCTTTTTAGTTAAGTTAAACTTCATGAAATGCCTTTTCAACAATTAAGTAGGAAAATGACAGGCAATAAGAAAGATAGACACATAAAGGTTCTCCCCTTGGGCACAATATCAACAAATCCAACCCTCGGGCAATATCTCATAACAATACTAGCCCCTTGGGCTATATCTCACATCACAATGGGTACTCGCACTCACTGGGGTGTGCAGACTCCTGGAGGGGCCCCTTACGCCCAAGCGCAATATCAAGCCATCTCGTGGCATCATCACTAGGCTCTTAGCCTCATATCAACAAGCCACCTCATGGCGTACATATCTCAGGCCCTCAGCCTCATAATCATGATCAGTGTTTCCTCACAAAATAGGCCTTCGGCCCTACTCAGCTCAAAATATCATTTGAGTGTTAAAATAGAGTAAACATAGTTGAGATATAAAAACAGTGGAATATAGCATGACTGAGTTCAAGTATAAAGTCAAAATAGTGAGGAAATATTAATAAAAATCCCCTAAGGGTTCAAATAGTTGGCACGAGGCCCAAATATGGCTTTCAGCCCAAAACATATTGTTCACAAATAGATTTCAGTCAAATACACGGTACAATAATCATTCGGGACGGACTAAGTCACAATCCCCAACAGTGCATGACTCCACGCTCGTCATCAAGCGTGTCTGTCACCTCAATATAGCACAATGATATGCAATCCGGGGTTTCATACCCTCAGGACATCATTTACAATCATTACTCACCTCAATCGGGTTCAAACTCTAGACCGCAATGCCTTTGCCCCTCGAATCGGCATCCACTCATGTCGAATCTATCCAAAATCAGAATCACGACGTCAAAATATGCTAAAGGAACGAAACCCGAGCAAAAATAATAAATTTACAACTCAAATCCCGAAATTACAAAAACCTGACCCCCAGGCCCACACCTCGGATTCCGTTAACAATCACATCAATGGATTCTTTATCACTCCCCAAGTTCATTCATACCATAAACATCAAAATCCAACCACAAACAACTCCTCAAATCCCAATTTCTAGGTCTCTAATTTCAAGCCCTATTTCTTCAATTTTAGGCCTAATTTCCATGATTAATTAGGTAGATTTCACATTAGAATCGAGTTTTAAGTCCATGAATCTTACCTCCAAGTGATTCCCCTTGAATCCCTCTTCAAAAAGTTCCAAAAATGCTCATTAATGGTGGAAATAAACCCCAAAATTGTGGACAAGACGACTATTTAAACATTCTGCCCGGGCCTCATTTCCTTCTTCGTGAATGCGATCAACGCCTCGCGTTCGCGAAACACAAATAACTTTGACCCAAAATTCCTCTTCGCGATCGTGACCTACCACTCGCGAATGCGATGGATCCTCCGCTTGACCCTTCACGATCGTGTTACCTGACTCGCGAACACGATGAATAAAATACCCTGAAGCTCAGCTGCACAATTCCTCTACGCGAACGCGGTCCACTTCATGCAAACGCGATGACCAAACACTCAGCCCTTCGCTAACGCGAAGGCTTATATCCCAGCCTTCACCAACTAACCCTTCACGAACGCGAGGACCCACTCGCAAACGCGAAGGTCTAAATTCTCTGCAACACACAGCAGTTTTTCTACAATTCCAAACAACATGAAATGGTCCGATTGACCACCCGAAACTCACCCAAGGCCATCGAGACCTCAACCAAACATGCCAACATATCCCATAACCTCATTCAAACTTGTTCCAACCTTCGGAACGCTCAAAACAACATCAAAACACCAAATTCTCATCGGATTCAAGCCTAAAAAATCCAAAATCTTTTAAATTACGATTTTAATGAAAAACCCAACCAAACCACGTCTGAATTGATTAAAAATTTGCACACACATCCCAAATGACACACGGAACTACTGCAAGTCTCGGAATTCCATTCCAACCCCTATATCAAAATCTCACCTATCAACCGGAAAATGCCAAAAAATTCAATGTTGCCAATTCAATCTTAAATCTACTCCAGACCTCCAAAACTCATTCCGATCACGCTCCTAAGTCCCAAATCACCTCCCGATGCTATCCGAACCATCGGAACTCAAATCCGAGCCCTCTAACACATAAGTCAACATCCGGTTGACTTTTCCAACTTAAGCTTCCTCAAAAGAGACTAAGTGTCTCAAACCTTACCAAATCCTTTCCGAACCCGAGCCAACCAACCCGATCACATATAGAACCGATAACAAAGCAATAAGAAGCATAAATGGGGAAAAGGGAGTGGCAACTCATGAGATGACTGGTCGGGTCGTCACATCCTCCCCCTCTTAAACAAACATTCTTCCTCTAACTAGTCAAGAAATGTACCTGATGCCTCAAATAGGTGAGGATATCTGCTCCGCATCTCCCGCTCGGTCTCCCAGGTAGCCTCCTCCACGGGTCGACCTCTCTACTGCACTTTTACTGAAGCTATATCCTTTAACTTCCACTTTCGAACCTGACGCTCCAAAATAGTTGTTGGCTCCATATCATAAGTCAAATCACCATCCAACTGAACCGTGCTAAAATCTTGAACATAAGACGGGTCCCCAATATACTTCCAGAGCATAGAAACATGAAATATAAGATGCACACTCAACAAGATGGGTGGCAAAACAAGCTCATATGCCACCTCCCCAATCCTCTGAAGCACCTCAAAAGGCCCAATGAACCGATGACTCAATTTACCTTTATTTCCAAACCTCATAACACCCTTCATGGGCGAAACCTTCAACAAAACCTTCTCACCAACCATGTAGGACATATCCCGAACCTTCCTGTCAGCATAACTCTTTTGCCTCGACTGCGCTGTACGAAGCCTCTCCTGAATTACCTTAACCTTTTCTAGAGCATCCTGCACCAAGTCTGTCCCCAATAGCCTAGCCTCACCCGGCTTGAACCAACCAACTGGAGATCTATACTGCCTTCATACAAAGCCTCATATTGAGCTATCTGAATACTCGACTAGTAGTTGTTGTTATAAGAAAACTCTGCAAGAGGTAGAAACTGATCCCATGAACCTACGAAATCAATGACATAAGCACGTAACATGTCCTCTAATATCTGAATAGTGCGCTCGGACTGCTCGTCCGTCTGAGGGTGAAAAGTTGTGCTTAACTCAACTTGAGTACCCAACTCTCACTGCACAGACCTTTAAAACTACGAAGTAAACTGAGTGCCCCTAACTGAAATGATAGAAACTGGGACACCATGAAAACGAACAATCTCTCGGATATAGATCTCTGTCAACTACTCTGAAGAATAGGTACCACACACAGGGATGAATTGCGCGGATGGTCATCCGATCCACAATCACCCAAATAGCATCGAACTTCTTCAAAGTCCATGGAAGTCTAACTACAAAGTCCAAAGTGATCCGCTCCCACTTCCACTCTGGAATATCCATTTGCAGTAGCATTCCACCCGGTATCTGATGCTCATATTTCACCTGCTGACAATTGAGACATCGAGATATAAATCCCACAATGTCTTTCTTCATTCTTCTCCACCAATAATGTTGCCTCAAATCCTAATACATCTTCGTGGCACCCGGATGAATGGAATACCGCAAGTTATGGGCCTCCATAATCAACTCCTGAAGCTCATCTAGACTAGGCACACATATCTAGCTCTATATCCTCAACACCCCATCATTACCAATAGTCACATCTCTGGCATCATCATGCTGAACTCTGTCCTTAAGGACAAGCAAGTGTGGATCATCATACTGGCGCTCTCTGATGTGATCATATAAGACCAAGAAACCACACAAGCCAATACCTGACTAGGCTCCGAAATATGCAACCTCACGAACCGATTGGCCAAGTCCTAAACATCAACTGCAAGAGGTCTCTCCCCAACTGGAATATATGCCAAACTCCCCATACTCATCTCCTTTTGGCTTAAAGCATCGGCCACCACATTGGCCTTCCCCGGATGGTACAATATAGTGATATCATAATCCTTAAGCAACTCCAACCACGTCCGCTGCCTCAAATTAAGATCCTTCTGCTTGAACAAGTTTTGGAGGCTATGATGATTAGTAAACACCTCACAAGACACACCATACAAGTAATGCCTCCAAATCTTCAACGTGTGAACTATGGAAGCCAACTCCAAATCATGAACGGGGTAGTTCTTCTCATGGGGCTTCAACTAATGAGAAGCATAAGCAATAACTCTACCCTCCTACATCAATACACAACCAA
This sequence comes from Nicotiana sylvestris, assembly GCF_000393655.2. Classification (NCBI taxonomy): domain Eukaryota; kingdom Viridiplantae; phylum Streptophyta; class Magnoliopsida; order Solanales; family Solanaceae; genus Nicotiana; species Nicotiana sylvestris. The sequence goes on along the minus strand of NC_091061.1, from coordinate 100,158,643 downwards.
TACCAACTCTTGAAGCATCACAATACATGGTATATGAACTTGAAGCTGATGGCAAAACTAACACTAGAGCTATGGTCAAGGCTGTCTTGAGCTTTCGAAAGCTCTCCTCACACTCGCCAGACCATACAAATGAAGCACCCTTCTGAGTCAACTTGGTCAAGGGCGATGCAATAGATAAGAATCCCTGAACAAACCAGCGATAATAACCCACCAAACCAAGAAAGCTGCGAATCTCTGTGGCTGAGGACGGTCTGGGCCAACTCCGAACCGCCTTTATCTTCTTCAGATCAACTTGAATACCCTTGCTAGACACCACGTGCCCCAAGAAAGCCACTGAACTGAGCCAAAACTCATACTTGGAGAATTTTGCATAAAGCTTCTTCTCCCTCAATCTCCGCAACACAATTCTCAAATGATCCACGTGCTCCTCCTGACTTCACAAATATACCAGAATATCATCAATGAAGACTATTACAAACTAGACGAGATAAGGCCGGGACACGTTGTTCATCAATGCATGAATGATGTTGGGGAATTAGTCAACCCAAAAGACATCACTAAGAACTCATAGTAACCATAACGGGTCTTGACTGTCTTAAGAATAGTCGAGTCCCTGATCTTGAACTGGTGATAACTTGAACGGAGATGAATCTTGGAGAACACTCTCGCTCCCTAAAGCTGGTCGAATAAATCATTAATACGAGGCAAAGGATACTCGTTCTTAACTGTTACTTTGTTCAATTGCCTATAATCAATACAAATCCTCATAGTGCCGTCCTTCTTCCTCACAAATAGAACAGGCACACCCCAAGGTGACACACTAGGCCGAATGAACCCCTTATCCAGAAGTTCCTGAAGTTGCTCCTTTAATTCTTTCAACTCCACTAGTGCCATACGATACGGCAGAATAGAAATGGGCTAAGTGCCTGGCACCAGGTCAATACCAAAATCAATATCCCTGTCCGGTGGCATGCCTGGCAGGTCTACAGGAAACACATCAGGAAAATCCCTCACAAATGGAACAGAATCAATACTGGGAGTCCCTGCACTGACATCCCTCACAAAGGCTAGATACGAAGACAACCCTTCCCAACCATATGCTTGGCTTTAAAGAATAAGATCACTCTACTAGGAACATAATCAGTCACACCTCGCCACTCAATCCGTGGCACACCTGGTATAGCCAATGTGACTATCTAGTATGACAGTCCAGAATAGCACAACACGGAGATAGCCAATCTATGCCCAAAATGACATCGAAATCCACCATACACAATAATAAAAGATCCACTCGGGTCTTCATACCCCCAATAGTCACATACATGATCGGTACACACGGTCTACAATAATAGTATCGTGCACCGGGGTAGATACATGAACATGTGAAGTAAGAGACTCACGGGGCATACCCAAATAACGAGCAAAGTATGATGATATATAAGAAAAGGTGGAACCTGGATCAAAAAATACAGAGGCATCTCTATGGCAGACTGAAATAATACCTGTAATAACAACATCAGAAGCAATAATATCAGGCCAGGATAGAAGTGCATAGAAACGGGCCTGATCGCCACCTGAGCAACCTCACCCTCTAGGGCGACCCCTAGCTAACTGACCTTACCCCTAGCTGGGTGGGTGGGTGGTGGTGAAGTAACCGACACTAAAGTTGGTGACTAACCCCTTTGCTAAGATGAACCCGCAAGATGACGAGGGCACTAACTCCACATATAACCCATCTCTGCATACTCATAATAACTCAGGGGTGCTGGAGAAGGGGACTGAGGGAAACCCCTAGCACCGGAATGACTAGCAGATGCACTCAACATAGAAGAGCCCTAAACTGATAGAGCACAGGACGGACTTTGAGCTGGAACGGCACTAAGTGATGGCTGGCCCTAATGGGAGCTGTGAGAACCATGACCCAATGATGCCCCACGATAACCTGGGCGAGCTGGCTGAGCATGCCTGAATGGACGGCCTGTGTCGTGCTGAAACTGACCTCTCGAAGGAGTACCACTGTAACTACCAGATCCTCGAGGCCTATTGGCCTCCCTCTCCTATCACTCCTGGGGACGAACAGACTCAATCTCATGATCAATATCTACTACCTCCTTGAAGGTAGCACCAGTCACCCTCTCCCTGGTCATAAGAAAACAAAGCTGATAAGTGAGGCCATTAACAAACCTCCTAATCCTCTCTCTATCTGTTGAAACCAACTAAATAGCATGACGAGCTAACTCGAAGAGCCTCATCTCATACTGCATCACGGTCATCTCTCTCTGATGCAACCACTCAACTGCCTGCGCAGCTCCTCTTTGCAAGACTGTGGCACATACTTCTCCAGAAAAAGAACGGAGATCTGCTGCCAGATAAGGGGTGTTGCACCAACAGGCCTATGCCTCTCAAAAGTCTCCAGGCAAGTGAAGGCAGCTCCCGAAAACTGATAAGTAGTGAAAGAGACCCTGCTGGTCTCAAGAATACCCACTGTACGAAGCATCCTTTAACACTTATCCAAGAAAACCTGGGCATCCTCGCCCTCTAAACCACTGAAGGTCGGAGGCTGAAGTCTACCAAACCTCTCCAACCTATGCTACTCATCCTCTGGCATGGAAGGAACTACATAGTCCGGAGCAGCTGTAATCATCTAGGTTGGATGTGCCCCCGGTGTTTGATGTCCCTGCACGACCTGCTCAGGTATGCGAGCGGAGGGAGTCTGATTGCCTCCCCCGACCTAAGAAGTAGCTATAGCTGTCGCGACTGAAACCGCCTGAGCTAGGCCAGTGCAAACTGATAGGATCTGAGCCAAGGCCTCTTGAAGACCCAGAATCACAATGGGCACAACTGGTGTCTGAGCTAGTGCTGCTGGAGCGTCCACAACTGGGACTTGATCTTGAACTATGGTGGCTGGTGGATCTGCAGGTGCTGTCCTTGCTGCTGTGCGGGCCACACCCCTGCCCCTACTGTGACTACGATGACGTCCTCAGCCTCTAGTGTCCATAGCTGGTGGTGTTGGTGGTCATCTATCCTAACCAGTAGCGCGTGTCCTCACCATCTATGAGAGAATAGAATGACAGAAGTTTAGTACTCGGATCAACAAATTCGCACGATAAGAATTTCAAGAATATGAAGTTTTTCCTAAAGGTTCTGTAGCCCTTCGAGGATAAATACAGACGTCTCTGTACTGAACCGTGAGACTCTACTAAACCTGCTCATGACTCGTGAGACCTATGTAACCTAGGATCTGATACCAACTTGTTATGACCCTAAACCCGGACCCGATCGTAATGGTACCTCTCGTGAAGACAAGGCCAACCGACACTTTCCCATTTCAGCTTTAAGTAGTTAAACAATAAGAATTAAGTCTAAAACGTAATAAATAATCCGAAAGTAAGTAGTGAACATTACAGTTTATGAAAATAAAACCCAACACAGCCCCATACCGGGGTGTCAGTAGTCATGAGCATCTATCAATACACTACAAGCCTGAAATTCCTACCAAGCAATTATAGAATAACTGAAAAGAGATAAATGAGATAAAGGGGGAGAAACATGGGACTGCGGACGCTAAGCAACAACCTTGTGAACTTCGAAGTCTACCGAAAGCTATCAACTCTCGCTAGCAGGATCAGCAACACCTGAATCTACACATGGGGTGCAGGGAGTAAAGTGAGTACTCCAACTCAGTGAGTAATAATCATAAATAAAGACTGAAAGCAAGAATTCAAGTAACGCACATTACAGGCTATACTGAAGTAGTAAAAAGCCAGTAGACATTGAATCAGTAAAGATATGTAAAAAATCATTTTAGTTCAGTTAAACTTCATGAAATGCTTTTTCAACAATTAAGTAGGAAAATGACAGGCAATAAGAAAGATAGACACATAAAGGTTCGCCCCTCAGGCACAATATCAACAAATCCGCCCCTCAAGCAATATCTTAGCACAATATAAGCCCCTTGGGCTATATCTCACATCACAATGGGTACCCGTGCTCACTGGGGTGTGCAGACTCCTGGAGGGGCCCCTTACGGCCTAAGCACAATATCAAGTCATCTCGTGGCATCATCATTAGGCTCTAGGCCTCATATCAACAAGCTACCTCATGGCGTACATATCTCAGGCCGTCAGCCTCATAATCATAATAAGTGTTTCCTCACCAATAGGCCCTCGACCTAACCCAGTCAAAATCCTTACAAGCCGCTCGGGCAATAGTAAAACATGATTCTCAGCCCAAAATATCATTTAAAAGATCATTTGAGTGTTAAAACAGAGTAAACATAGCTGAGATATGAAAACAGTGGAATATAGCATGATTGAGTTCAAGTATAAAGTCAAAACAGTGAAGAAATATCAATAAAAATCTCTTAAGGGTTCAAATAGTTGGCACGAGGCCCAAATATGGCTTTCAGCCCAAAATATGATGTTCACAAATAGAATTCAGTCAAATACGCGGTAAAATAGTCATTCGGAACGGACTAAGTCGCAATCTCCAACAGTGTATGACTCCACGCTCGTCATCAAGTGTTTGCGTCACCTTAATATAGCACAACGATGTGCAATTCGGGGTTTCATACCCTCAGAACATCATTTACAATCATTACTCACCTCAATCTGGTCCAAACTCTAGCTCGCGACGCCTTTGCCCCTCGAATCGGCCTCCACTCGCGTCGAAACTATCCAAAATCAGAATCACGGTGTTAAAATATACTAAAGGAACGAAGCCCAAGCAATAATAATCAATTTACAATTCAAATCCCGAAATTACCAAAACCCAACCCCCGAGCCCACGCCTCGGATTTCGGTAACTATAAAATCAATGGATTCTTTATCATTCCCCGAGTTCATTCATACCAAAAGCATCAAAATCCAACCACAAACGACCCCTCAACTCGAAATTTCTAGGTTTACAATTTCAAGCCCTAGTTCTTCAATTTTTTGCCTACTTTCCATGATTAATTAGGTAGATTTCACATTAGTATCGAGTTTTAGGTCCATGAATCTTACCTCCAAGTGATTCCCCTTGAATCCCTCTTCAAAAAGCTCCAAAAATGCTCAACAATGGTGGAACTAAACCCCAAAATTGCGGACAAAACGACTATTTAAACATTCTGCCCAGGCCTCATTTCCTTCTTCGCAAACGCGGTCAACGCCTCGCTTTCGTGAAGCACAAAATAACTTTGACCCAAAATTCCTCTTTGCGATTGCGACTTGCCACTTGTGAATACGATGGCTCCTTTGCTTGACCCTTCGTGATCGCGTTACCTCACTCGCAAAAGCGATGAATAAAATACCCTGAAGCTCAGCTGCCCAATTCCTCTACGCGAATGCGGTCCACTTCACGCGAACACGGTGACTAATCACTCAGCCCTTCGCGAACGCGAAATCTTAAATCCCAGCCTTCACCAACTAACCCTTCGGGAACGCGAGGACCCACTTGCAAATGCGAAGGTCTAAATCCTCTGCAACACACAGCAGTTTTTCTACAATTCCAAATAACATGAAATGGCCGGATTGACCACCCGAAACTCACCCGAGGCCCCCGAGACCTCAACCAAACATTCCAACATATCCCATAACCTCATTCAAACTTTTTCCAACCTTCGGAATGCTCAAAAAAACATCAAAACACCAAATTCACATCGGATTCAAGCCTAAGAATTCCAAAATCTTCTAAATTACACTTTTGATAAAAAAATCCAGCCAAACCACGTCCGAATGACCTGAAATTTTGCACACACATCCCAAATGACACAACGAAACTACTTTAACTCTAGAAATTCCATTCCAACCCTATATCAAAATCTCACATATCAACCAGAAAATGCCAAAAAATCCAATTTCGCCAATTCAAGCATAAATCTATTCTGGACCTCCAAAACACATTCCAATCACGCTCCTAACTCCCAAATCACCTCCTAAAGCTCTCTGAACCATCGGAACTCATATTCGAGCCCTCTAACTTTAATGACCTAACTAGTCATTTTGAGCAATTGCGCCTGATTCGGTAGTTTGGGGTCTCGAGTAGCTTCACAATAGGTATATCGACTTGTGTGCATGGTTGAATTCAGTTTCCAAATGAATAAGAATTGAATTGGGAGAAGAAACCTAGTTTTGGAAGTTTAAACATTAAATATTTGACTGGAATTGGACTTTTGAGTAAACAGCCTCGGAATGGGTCGTGGGTGATCCCAACAGCTTCGTATGGTGATTTTGGACTTAGGAGCGTGTCCAGATTCGGATTTTGAAGTCCGTAGGGTAATTTGAGGTGTTTCGGCGAAAGTTGGAAAAGTTGAAGTTTGGAAAATGGAGAAGCTTGACCCATAGTTGAATTTTGTGATATCAGGGTCAGAATGCGATTTCAAGAGTTGGATCAGCTCCGTTATGTCATTTTGGGCTTGTCTGCAAAATTTGGCGTCATTCCGGATTGAATTGATAGGTTTTGGCACGAG